>NW_027280045.1:0-280000 GCF_046629955.1 Centroberyx affinis
TTCATTACCCTTGACAGAATGGTGCTAGTGTCAAAAGACTAATTCTGTTTAGAAAGAGAAAGAAATAAGCAGGAGAAATAAAAATTCAAAACAGGACATA
Source organism: Centroberyx affinis (assembly GCF_046629955.1). Taxonomy (NCBI): domain Eukaryota; kingdom Metazoa; phylum Chordata; class Actinopteri; order Beryciformes; family Berycidae; genus Centroberyx; species Centroberyx affinis. The sequence continues at coordinate 101 of NW_027280045.1, forward strand.
TTCTCTGACTGTTTACTGCCTGAGAGACATTTGTGTGTGTAAAATTAATACAAAAATCAATTCAAACATCTCAGTTTTTGCAAAATTACATTGGCAGTTTGAATCGTCTCTTGTGGCAGCTGCTGACAGAAGCCTTATCAGATGAGAGAACAGACCGTTTCTTTCTCTGCTGATTCCTCTCTTTGTGGATGACCTGGATTTTCTTGACCCACTTTGGCATTGGGCCAGACAGCACCACTTTCTTCTTGGGTGTGACACTCTTCGGGAGCCCTTTGGTTTTTGTCAGCCTGCCCAGCAGACAGGTCTGCAGGCTGGGCGGCCCTCTTATGTGTCAGAGAGGAGCTTGGTACTTGGATCCTCCTCAGGATCATCCTGATAGCTCTAGGGTTCTTAGGATCGTTAATTATGGTGGACGTCCAGGTGTAAGATGGAGCTTCATCGTCCGTGCTGTGCACCCTCCTCAGAATCAACCGGATGTCATTGGGGTTTTTGGGATTGTTAACCAAGATGCACTTGTAGACAAAGGATTTGTCCTCTTCAGCTTTGTTTTCCACTATCTGTGTTAGAGGATATAGATTAACTTTGGATGATTCCCTCACATAAAATAATTGCAGGATTTTTTCATGAACTAATTTATAGATCTAGACGTTATGACAGCAAGGCCCAATTCATTTCTTAACAGTGGATGCCTTCTTACTGATGAATGAATTTTCTACAATAACAACAAACAGGTCATCAGCAGAGCCTTCACAGCCTGACATTAATTTTCATCTTTTGGGCCTTGCCTACTTTCCACCTGCTAAAATGATTTACCTTTTCCATCGTTGTGTTGATTTTTGATAGATTTGTCTCTGGTATCGAACTGTACTTCAGTTATAGATAACACAGTGTGCCTGGAGTTACTCAGTTGTCTGCGATGACAACCTTGGAATCATATTATGGAATTGATCATGTTGAGAATTCTGCTGCATAAAACTCTGATATACAGTGAAATAATACAGTATATATACAGACATACATTTGTATATTATTTCTCTTTGGGTCAAATGATAGTGCAGACAGTGAGCGTTAATGAGAGAGAATCTAAATTAATCCTGAGAACATTTAAAATTACAGCATTTTGCACATGGAAAATGAAATAATGATTTGGGGTAAGCCAACTCAAGTTCTTGACGTTCAATATTTGTAAATATTCATGACTTTAAAAAACACCCACAAACTCTTTATGTATATTTCCAGGAGGTCCTCCAGTCAACAATAAAATAATATAAATATAATAATAAATATATCATCTCAAGGTATCATGATGAGAACTGATCTGACTACATTCTGCTGTAAATTACTCTGGTGCAGTGTGGAATACACGGATGATATTTTCAAGTGAATGAGTGCCTGAGCGATCAAACCTGCCTCAAATCATCACATGTCATTGCTCATTTATTCTGGGTTATGTTTGATAGAAACATTAAGGCAGACAACTTCTATAGTGATCCATACCATAAGGCATTTCCATTTTGCAGGAGTGTGGTGGTTTAAGGCTATTTGATACTTTTAGCCAACCATGTATTTCATATGACAGTGATACGGTAATTAAGCAGAGTATAATCTACCACTGAAATCTCATACAGATACATTGCAAGATAATGTTGGAGGAAGAGCTGGAAATAAGATATTGAGAGTTTTTTGTAGTTTCCAGATTGGAAATGATGGATTTATGTGTATTACACAGTTCACTAAACTCACCACACCAATCAACAAGCTCACACAGATTTTAGACATACAGTATAATAATAATAATCTTTATTTATATGGCACTTTTCAAAACCGAGTAACAAAGTGCTTTACAACAAGAAAAGAGTTTAAAAAATTAATAAAACATAATTTGAGATAAAGGACTTTATAAATAAAAAAGAACACCATCTAAAAGAATGAATACAATGAAACTGAATACAATAAATATACAAGCACCATGACTGAACCAAAGTTTTACAGGGTAACTGTTAGGCAGTCATCTTGTTATTCTACCTGAAAGATTATTAATATTTACAGCAGCCAGCATCCTGTCCTCCATCAAAGCCCTTTGTGAGTGAATGGGAAGATACTCAAGCCCCCTGGAAACATTTAACAACATTTGCTTTAATCTCTCCCCACCAAGGGTAAAGATGGGCCTGCAGGACCAATTGGATCAGCTGGAGTCAAAGGAGATAAGGTAAAGCTTCTCTTCTACTGACCTAACCTGAATATTATGCTTCAGGTATCTACACTATGTACACTTGCTTACATTTAATGGTATGGGAAAATACTGTGCAGAAGTGTTGTTTACTGATGGAGTGATCTGTGCAATCACTTCAGAAACAAACTATCCAGTGATTCATCGCTCAGTCTTTTCTGTTTGTCTGTCTGTCTCTACATGTTCAGGGATCCATAGGAGCTTTGGGGCAGAAGGGAGTTGCTGGTCTCGATGGTGAGGAGGTAGATTGATTAGACTGTATTGATCACAGATCTGATTTCATTGTTCTGTTTTTTTCATTCAACTGAATGGAAAATCAACAAAATTTCTGATAGTCTACCAAACATAACAGAGAAAACATGGGCCTCTGCAGCTATGACAGAGTTAAGCATGATCATGTGTAAGAACAATCCAGTGCTGCTGTGCTTTAGGGTCCGGTCGGATTGAGGGGACCTGAGGGGCCAGCTGGACAAAAAGGCATTTCTGTGAGTAAATGTGGATACAACTGTCATTTTATTTTCATTCTATTGCACATTCAACCTGTCTTAAACTTGTCAAAATGCAGTATACAGTTCAAGAAAACATTGAAACAAACTCTTTCCCATACATTTCAGGGTGATAAGGGGAACTCTGGACCTGCTGGACAGAAGGGGGCAAAGGGAGATCAGGGAGACAGAGGCAATCGAGGGCTGCAGGGGCTGAAGGGGCCACCGGGGAAGGAGGTGGGTAGTTATTTCTGAAGTATAGTATATTTGAATATTGTATCGTACCTCTGAGTTTTATTTTACATACAATGTGAGATTAATTATGGGCGAGGCTAGCGGCATTCTTAACCCATCAGGGACACTTTCAGTCTGTTTCTGATGCTGAAAAATGGATCTTAAGCTCTTCAAAATCCAAAAGTGAGACGGCCTACCTTACCCACTGTTCTCTGAAATATTAATATGGGCTTTTGAGACTCACTGGAGTGTGCCCCAACCCACTGACTGTGTGCGAAGTGTGAATTAAAAGGGGATGATCTGTTCCCTGTGCCCTGTCGTCTCTGTCTCCCCCTTTTCCAGGGATACAGGGGTGCTGCAGGGGACCGAGGGAAACAAGGGGACCCAGGGCTCAAGGTAAAGTCACTTCAGTTTAAAAATGGTCGGACTAATGATGTAGTGCTTGACCTGAGAATTCATGGACTTTGACCACAGGGGTTTTTAGACGCTGCAAAGTTAATGTGGAATAAAAAGCACCTTCTTGGCTGAGGCTAAGAAGGTGATGATGATGATAAGGAGGAGGTGAAGGATGATGATGATGATGATGATGATGATGATGATACTGCTGATACATTCACAGGGTGAGCCAGGTATCAGAGGTCCATCAGGCAGGACTGGGCAGTACGGACCAGGAGGGCACACTGGCGTGGGAGGGGCCAAGGGGGAGAAGGGGCTCCGGGGACAAAATGTGAGAAACAGACTGTGATTCTTTGCTCTGTGATGATGCCCACCATGCTGTAAGACAACTAATATCAAACCCAGCTCTCCAGTACGGCAGCATACAGCTGCCATAGTGAAAAAAACATTTGCAGTATCTTGTTAGAATGATAAACGTTTCTTATTTTTATCTTACGCTATCTTTTGTTGTTATTACAACATACCAACTTATCTTGTTATAACGAGAATAACATGTTGGTATGTCGTTAAATTTCATATGTTGTTATAATGAGAAAAAGATGTAGAGATACCAACTTATCTCGTAACACGAAAAGTTTCTTGTTACAACGAGATAAGTTGGTATGTTGTAATAACAACAAAAGATGTCATAATGTGAAAATATCTTGTTAGAACAAGAATTTTTTTTAAAGTTTCTCACTATAACAAGATACAGAGCTGATTTTTTTTTTCACTTTTTACACTGCTGTACTCCAGCATGATGCATATCTGTATCTAAATCTTATTTCTGGAGCGAGCTTGCCTGTTTTACAAGTGTCACAGTATTGCTAAAATGTAGGTGTAGCTGTTTAGTTGTGACTCAGAAACTGTTTCTTTTGAAATAGATGCTGTATAGATTATTGTTTGAATGTGACAGAGCTGGAAATGAAAACTGTTAGTTGTGGTCTTTGTCATTTCAGGGCCCTCCTGGCAGTCTGGGTCTCCCAGGACTGATTGGACCATCAGCACCAGTAAGTTTTATTTGACTTAGTATAACATTAACAGATTTACCCCATAATATTTATGTCAAATACACTAAGGCGTTTTTCATTTTTCATTGACTGTGTTAAAACAGGGGCATGTGAAGCCCTTTGAGGCTGTAGCTGTGATTAAGGGTTATACCAACATATTTGACTTGACTTGACTTAAGGCTTGACCCATTTTACATTACATGCTTTAATATTTTATTGATGTTTAATATAGTAGACTTTTATTTCACCAAAGAATACACATAAAATAGAATTTCTTGTCTTTTTTTTAGGGTTTGCCAGGCAACAGAGGGGCTGATGGCAAAAGTGGACCCCCTGGGCCAAAGGTGTAATGTACCATTCATTCATTCTGATGCAGTAAAAAACTATCAGTGATCCAAGTGTGATCAGTGCAGCTATAGAGGAAGACTGGTGTGTAATGCTGTCTGTGCTGTGTGTTTTTGTATTTCAGGGCGACCATGGTGAGAGTGGCAAGCTCGGCCATCCAGGCGTCAAAGGAGACATGGTGGGATTTCATTTTCTGTTGCATTCTGGAAAAAGCAATAATATAATGGCACATATAGGGATGTAACCTGAGTGACTTCACTTTTCTGTATGCCACTCTTTCATTCCCAGGGTTTACAGGGTCTAAAGGGAGCAAAAGGAGAGTCTGGAACACGAGGCACAATGGTAAGATAGATCTGAACTCTCAAAGTTTTGGATTACAATTCTCAGTGTTTGTAATTCTGTTTTGTATCAACGATTCTATTATTCTCTATTCAAAAGAATCAATCGCTGCAGTAAAGACTCTGGTCACATCATATTATGGTGTCATTCAAAGTGTCTGACTGCCTGTTTTAGGGGACAGGGGGGAAGAAGGGGTTCACCGGCTCTCCGGGTGCTAAAGGTCGACCTGGACCCGCAGGCCCACCTGGTCATCCAGGAACTAAAGGAGTTCAGGGGCCAAAGGTAAGAGAAACGCATCGCCGTGCTCAGGTCAAAATATTTTTCCAGTTTTGTTGATTATCATGTTTTGACTTGAATTCAAGAATGATATGGTTCCCTCTTGAGTAAATTTCTTTTTGGAATTTTGAACTTATGATACCCTTTCAAAAACTATTACATATTTTCAACAGTGCATGACGGTCATAAATCTAAAAAGGACATTGCTTTTCTTAATTCTTGAAAAGTTGACATATTGGAGGTATAAGTCGTGACATATTGCCTGATTAACTAATAGTTATAGTTCCTGGATTCTGAGATTTCTTTCCTGTCCTTTCCTTTATAAAAGGGAAAAAGAGCCCAGTCTGGCAGAAAAGGAAGCAAAGGAGCTTCTGGAGAAACTGTGAGTTTCATTACTCACTGCACCCTAACTCACTGTCATAATAAAACACCAGGGCCATGTTTTTTTAAACGTTTAATCTGAATGAGTCAGTTTTTCCAAATAAACATTACCAGATAGGATCGTTCTGATCCAGATGCCACAATCAACCTCTATCTTGCAATCTGTTGGATGGAAAAATCATGTAACAACATGTTAGGCCAATAGACATGGGTGAATAGACTGGATGAAAACAAAAAAAGACAGTTTGTATGTTACTTTTACTGATTAAGTACAATGCATGAGACTTTATAGACTAAATTCAAAATTGAAATTTGGAACCCAAAAATAATTGAAAATAAAACTTCCCCTTTCTCTGCAAACTGTTTTCACTCAGTAACTCTATGACCTTTTAAAAATAAAGGTTCACAAGAGCAATCCCATCCAATCCAAAAGAATCCAAATCTCAATCTGAATGATCAGAATCTTATTGATCAGTTTTAAAATACCCATTTTTTCAGATTTAATCCAATCTGATTACTGAAACTGAAAATTTTTGAAAAATTGCCTGGGCCCTGATCTCACCAAATAAATCTGTTTTCTAGGGAGCTCGAGGCCCGCCGGGGAGACCAGGCCGTGCTGGAAGACCTGGAAAGCCCGCAAGTATCCCTACTGACCACACTGATAAAAATCACTGCTAAATTAAATTAGTGCTCATTTCAATGCATACAAATCAAAATGTGACAACATGCAAATTAAACAGTAAAGTACCTCTGACATGAACTGTTTTGATGTTTAGTTGAGGAATATTTTGATCAGTGTTGATAATTGTTTTCTTGTATTGTGTTAATGTTCTCAGGGTGTTAGCGGTTTGGATGGGTTACTGGGGGTTGAGGGAACTGAAGGAGATCCGGTAAGAAACATTCAATGTCCTGTGATTTATTCAGTTGTTTAACCACATTCCTAAATTTAATCCTTCCCCTACTTTACCCCAAAGGGTGATATTGGTTACAGTGGAGCTCCTGGAGTAACTGGCAGGCCGGGCAAGATGGTAAGTTAAATACAAGACTGGGTAACATGCAACATACAAAATAAAACTGTGAGAAGTTCTTCCCATTTATAAGCATTCATCATAGTTTGGCCTCCAGATGCATTTTGGGATATTAAAGAAATTTAATGTTCCAGGGAAAACCTGGGCGGCCTGGAATCAGTGGAAACACTGGAGCAGGAGGGTTTAAGGTACAACACCATGTCATTTACGTAAATCTCAGATGAATAACATATTTGTATCCACGCTAACCTTGTGCATACACAGACATGATCTCTTGTAGTGCATTTTCTTACTGTATGCTGAGAAGATGCAGTGTTTAATATGTGGATTACTAACATCTTGTTGTATTTTCCAGGGTAATACTGGACCAAAAGGAAGACGTGGACCTCCTGGACCAATGGGGCCAAGGGTATATAATACTGTTCAACTGCATAATGTAAAGGTTGCTGTTTAAGTTAACATGTTCCTGTTCATGCAAACCTCCGCATCACTTCTCGTCTCAATTCAGGGTATTCCAGGGCTGGGAGGAAGGAAGGGGGCGACTGGAAGTACTGGTTCAAAGGTAAACGTCAGAGATTACGTGCATGACTACACTATCATGCAAGTTTTCTGGGTACAAACAAAATTTTAAACATTTTAAACATTTTTTTTGTTCATATTCTTGTATCCATCTCTATTTTATATATTGCATATATACTGATATTTTCTTTATATTTTTTCCACTTCCACAATTTTATACTGCGTATATTTTATGTTTTGTATATTTTCATATCATACCTATTCTGTATTAATTTTTGCTTTGTTTCTATAAGATTTACTGCTGCATGTAGTCCATCAATAGTTGTCCATTGCATAGATTAAGGATTTCACCATAAGCCCTGAGAAACATCAATGAAAAACCCCACACATATTAAAGGAATAGTTCACCCAAAAATTAAAATTCAGTCATTATCTACTCACCCCCATGCCGATGGAAAGTCGGGTGAAGTTTCTTAGTCCACAAAACAGTACTGGAGCTTCACAGCAAAACAGTGTTGCAGCATTCTCCTAAACAACCGAAGTTGCTGGGGACTTGTTTTAAAACGTACAAAAACAACCAGAAAAAATAATAAAATGGCTCCATACAGCTCGTCCGGCGAAGTCCAAGTCTCCGGAAGCCCCGAGATCCCAAGTTGACTTGAAAAGACGTCATTTACACCCTTTTTTTTTAGCCGAAATCTTCACTGTAGCCGCTGAGCTCAAAGCCGCGTGCACGTTAGTGCGCACCCCGTCTGAAGTGGGTGCACAAGCTCAAAGGCGCGTACATGCACCACTAGACGAGATCAACGAGAACTCGTGATTTCTGCATACCTCTGTGTTTACACTGCTACCCAGAAGCTAGTGTCACACACAACAGAGAGCTCTGCTCACACACAGTGACTGAGGAACTCAGACAGATGGACGAAGCAGCTGGAACAGCAGCTCAACCAGACCCACAGCCAGCAGCAGACTACAGAGAGAAAGCATTGGGAACCTGGTGGTGTAGTTGTAGGAAATGTAAACCAATGCCAACAGAAGAAGAGAGCCTTTACTGAATTGAATGGGATTTGTTCATGCCACCGCTGGAGGATCTTGATATCTCCATTGACGAGAGCGCTGCCGTTCAAAGACCGTGCATTATCGATAATCTCGAGTTTCCGCCATTAATAACTCGTGGTGTTCTGGAGATGGTGTTCCATTTACCGAAAATCAACTGGCAGAAACGACCAAGACCCACAGGACCAAACGGCACGCTCTCAGTAGAGTAAGTTTCATTTTCTAGCACGCTAGCTTCTGGGTAGCAGTGTAAACACGGAGGTATGCAGAGATCGCGAGTTCTCGTTGAGCTCGTCTAGCGGCACATGTACGTGCCTTCGAGCTTGTGCACCCACTTCAGACGGGGTGTGCGCTATCGTGCTTTGAACTCAGCGGCTACAGTGAAGATTTCGGCTAAAAAAAGAGTGTAAATTACATCTTTTCAAGTCAACTTGGGATCTCGGGGCTTCCGGAGACTTGGACTACGCCGGACGAGCTGTATGGAGCCATTTTATGGGGTTTTTTTGGGTTGTTTTTTTACATTTTAAAACAAGTCCCCAGCAACTTCGGTTGTTTAGGAGAATGCTGCAACGCTGTTTTGCTGTGATGCTCCAGGACTGTTTTGTGGACTAAGAAACTTCACCCGACTTTCCATCGGCATGGTGGTGAGTAGATAATGACTGAATTTTCATTTTTGGGTGAACTATTCCTTTAAGATCTCATTGCCTGGGAATCATATAATAACTTCTCTATGGGGGTTAAGTTTGTAACCCATTCTTGTTCTCTTTCTTTTCTTCACATAAAGGGCCATCCAGGTGACGGAGGGATACTGGGGCCAACTGGACCACAGGGGCTAAAGGTTGGTTGAAATGAAACACAAAATCATTAAAATATGTCCATTTATATACAGAAAATCAGGGAAAATAGAAATACCATGTAGTGTTTGACCATTCATTGCATAAGGAGTCATCTCTTGTTGATCTACTGTATTTCTGACTTTTATCTCAGGGGAATCCTGGATTGGAGGGGCTGAAAGGCCAATTTGGTCCCAAAGGCATGCAGGTTAGTTCTGTTCCCCTTTTTCTTTTCACACTGCTTTTAATGAGTAACAATTAATTAATTAATTCACTGATTTTCACAGGGACATATTGGTCCTCGTGGTCCACCCGGGCGAAAAGGCTTCCCTGGACTCCCTGTACGTCACTTTGATATTCTGCATTTTGAAATAGAATAAATTTAGCTGAATAGTTTACTCAAGTAATTTCTGTTTTTTCTGCCTTACAGGGCCTCTTTGGAAAGAAGGTGAGAAGCCGATTCAGATTAGTTTGTCTTATTAAGACATTATTCTTGTAGCTTTTGCCAGTATGGCCTTTAACGCTTGTTGTTCTGCACAGACTTGGATTGGATAGATACAATTGTGGTGGTCATTCTTCTTAGTTAAAATGATTTTAATCTTTTAATAGTTACAGTTGTCTCTGTTATCGTCATAGGTGTGAAGGATGAGATTAAGCCTCAACCATATTTTTTTATACCTTTTTCAGTGATTTCAGATCTGCACAATTGTTTTGATACAGCAGACTGGTAGTTTTTCTCTGCACAGAGCCTGACTGTGTTTGGGTCTTTACAGGGAATGAAAGGCGTACATGGCAGGAAAGGACCAAAGGGAGTGAGGGGCAAGCGAGGACTTCCAGTAAGACATGTAGCTCACACAATACGAGTGAACTGTTGGATCTGATCAACAACCTTAAATCTAACATAAAGTTTAGGATGTCATAGTATACATTTCAAGATTGATGACATTGAATATTGCTTTGGTTTGAATGCTAGAGTACCTGGGCGTTTCAGGAAGCACCATCTTCTCAGAGCTCACTCATTTCTTTCACAGGGAAAACCTGGTGCACCAGGCCCACTCAGACCTAGACGAAGACATGGACCAAAACCTAAGCCAAGAGCACGTCCAAGAGCTGAACCAAGGCCCAGACCACGATCCAGTACAAGACCTGGGCTGAAAACCGTACAAAGACCTCGGCAAAGACCCAGACTCCCTGAACAAAGAAGAGGAGCACAAAAAGTTGGTACAAGCTTTCATCTCATACACACTTTATTAACGCAATGTCCTCACTTTGCCTTTGCAATATGCTTTATGACAAGAAAGGTCAAGACAGCTTTATTGTGACTGATTAGTTGGTTGATTGGTTGTCTATCAGACTGGCTGGCTGGCTAACTGCTGACTTTCTTGTTGGCTTACTGATTGATTTACACATTGATGGGCTGATTGACTGAATGACTGATTGACTGAGTGATGGATTCCTCTGTAGCGCCGCAGGCCAGTGTCCAGGAGATGGTCAGTATCTCTGGCTGATGAGGCTGAGGAGTCCTTCAGCTGGCCCCAGGGAACCAAAGACAGCCCTGCCACCACCTGCCACGAGCTGGGACTCATACATCCGCACCTGAGTGATGGTGAGTTTCTGAACATGTTTATAACCACGAAACATATGTTCGTTGAATTGAGAGAGATTACACCATTTGGAGTGGGTTTGCTGTAGTTCCAGTGAGGCTAATACAAGAGTAGGCTCTGTTAGTTCTTCATCAGTTATAATGAACTTCTGGTAGTGTTGAAATAATTCTGTTAAGGGCCATTAGTGACCATCCAAGTGATAACAGTTGGTTATCTTTCAGGTTACTTCTACATGGATCCAAACCAGGGCTGTCCCTACGACGCCGTGCAGGTATTCTGTAACTTCACAGCAGGAGGAACAACCTGCATAGACCCTCTGCAGTCACAGGTACACTCATATTCACCTACTTGGGTTAACATTGATGAGTCTGGTGTGAGAAATAATTTCTATCATGGTACAGTCACGAGAACAGTAACGTAATTCCACCTCTTGTTTTTGTGTGCAATACTGAGCAGGTAATGTGATCTGTGCCATAACCGGTTTATGGACTTTAGAGGATATTAATAAAACTTAGCATTTTTCACCACCCAACATGGTGTTATGTTGTATCCCTTGGTGTCTCATTTGACATGAAAGTAGATGAGATTAGCTTTGACAGTGATATAACGCTCTATTCTGTAGATTACAGGGAGATGGGAACCCGAAAAGAAGAAAACAAGAAAGCCTGTCCAGTGGTTTAGTCAGCAACATGGTAGAAATAAGGTGAGGCTGAATGATTGACACTTTTGCATTGATTGAGGAAGTTTTATTTTTTGTGTTAAATATCAGTGAGCATTTTCTCTGACTGGAGTAAATGATTTCTGTCTCTTACAGTTTGAGTATGCTGGCCTGGATGTCGTCCAGCTGAGGTTTCTGCGGTTACAGAGTCACACATCCTTCCAGAGTGTGACTATCAGCTGCCCAGCAAACCACTCCAGGACAGCGTTAAAAACTAATTCAACCAATAGGATTCTCCACTTCCTGGGAGACTCCAGCAAAGAGATTGGTTCACATTTTACCACAGTGTCCAGGAAAGGTTGTGAGGTAAGATTCACATGTTGTATAAATCAAAAAAATCTCCATTGCCACTGGATGAGCTTGAGGTTTTCTCTCTCTCTCCCAAAAACGTCAAAAATTGAGTTTGTAGTTTCTAGCTTTGGATGAGAGTTGTTCAAGTTCACAAACTGAGACTGAACTGTTTGAGATCATAGGAATAACATGATATCTGTGTATAGGTGGATATTTTGTTTTTACAACAGCAGCCTCTTACCAAAAGACAAACTCTTTTAGTGGCCACTTTGTTGGGTACACTTCCCTGTTTATGCAAACAGCTCACTCTTCCAAGTATAAAGCATGCAGACGGGATTGAGAGGTTCAGTTACTGTTCGACTAAATGTTAGAACATACAAGACGTGTTGAACGTGGTGTGACTGTTGGTGCCAGAAGCGCTGGTTCCAGCGTCTCAGAAATGGCCTCCTGGGATTTTTACACCCTACAGTGTCTGGAGTTTCCAGCATCTCGGAAATGACCTCCTGGGATTTTTACACACTATGTGTCTGGAGTTTCCAGCATCTCGGAAATGATCTCTTGTGATTTTTACACACTACGTGTCTGGAGTTTCCCGGGAATGGTGTAAAAAACAAAAACACATTCAGTCAGCTGCAGTCCTGAGGGCAAAAATTTCTCATTAATGAGAGAGGTCAGACGAGAATGGCAATATTTGTTCAAGTTAACAGGCAGGCCATACGTATGTAAGTAACATTATAACAGTGATGTACAGAAGGTCATCTCAGAAACGAACCTTGAGGCAGATGAGCTCCAGCAGCAGAAGACCATACTGTGTTACACTCAGACAGTTAAAGAAAAAAGTAAAAATAAAAGGACATTTTCCAGCTTTTTGCTGGTTATGAGGCATCGGGCTGTAAATTGGCATGAATGAATATTGAAAATCTAGGTTTGTGACATAACAACATACATAAACATTGTGTAACCAAAACCTTGGTTTGTTCTCCATGGTTTCATAATCAGCTTAGAATTGGCTGAATTTCTTGACGTAAATTCATGCCATTTTTAAAATTTTTAAACAAACTGAGAATTGTCTTGGATGCTTGTCCACAAAAGACACCCATGAAATGGCCAGAAGCGGCAACTTTTGTTTTATGAAGCAATGCAAAGCAAAGCAGTCGTGCTTGTTCTGTATGTACTGCAGGAAAAAAATCCATTCATGGTTAATAAAGTCTCTATTCAGGCTGTTCTGAAGGCAAAAGGGGTCTTATTCTGCATTATCTAGTGACTGCCACTGAATGTAGAATACAGTGTTTTATTTCTCTGTAGAGATGATATTTTGTTTCTTACTGTCAATCTACATGTCTGTTTGTCTACCCTATGTCCTCCTTTCTGTCTGACCCCTCTCCAGGTGGAGGTGGCAGTGAGGGTTCGGGGCAGTACCGAACTCCATCGAGGGGATATGGAGCTACTTCCTCTCAGAGATCTGGGAGTAGAGATGAAGGGGGCATCGCACCACGCTAGTGACATCACTGCTATCTTAGGACCCCTCTGCTTCTTGTAGCCTATGAGTGTTTGTGTGTGTGTGTGTGTGTGTGTGTGTGTGTGTGTGTGTGTGTGTGTGTGTGTGTGTGTGTGTGTGTGTGTGTGTGTGTGTGTGTTTGTGTGTGTGTGCATGCGTGCATGTGTGTGTGAGACAATTGAAATTATAGAACAATGTATTCTGATGAAAATTAATAAAATGAAATTCTGTAAATATGTCTTTCATAAAGAAAGTAGAGATATATGGTGTTTAGATATTTTGCATGAACAATTTTGATAGGATTACTTTCCTCAGTGCTGTACTGTATTTTGTGTATATTTATTTAACTGTCAAAATCTGAAACGTTTTTATTATTTTTTATTGTATTTTTATGTAGCCCCAAATTATCAAATGATATCACCTTGTAACTTGAAAAGTTTTTTACTGCAAGTCAACCCATTCTGTCTCCTTGTCATCAATGGCATGATGTACAGCACTATTAAAATAAAAAGATCATTTTCAACATGTGGGATGAAATCGAGCCATGTGCATCTGTTTGACTTATACAAGCATAACTGTGCAGTCAATGCTGAATTTAGTTACAATTTACATTTTAGGCAATAATGTAGATTTTTGTTCTTTCCTCTGTGATGACTAGCCATAATCATCGTTAGGAATGTGAACTGAGAGCACAAGGCGGCTGTGGACAGCGTGCCATCCTCCTGTTTGGGGGAGATGTCCCAGGGGCTACAGGTGCGGGGTGACTGGGCTCAGCACTGCCATGCTGGGCGGCAAGAAGAATCTCCTTTATCAATTCAGCAGAGAGCAATGTCACCGTGTGAGTGTCGTCCCAGGGTTTCTTATCAGGGGCCCCCTGAGCTGTGCTTCAGGGAACAGGCTGGATCACTCTCTAGCAGAAGAGCTTCGACTTCAGCTAGCCCAATGGCCCTCAAGGAGTAACCTTTAAGGCAAGCTGTAAGTCTTCATACGGGCAACATCTGTGAGAGTCTGTCTCAGATGCTCAGAACCACAGACAGCTAGCCAGCGCCAAAATGCTGAAACATGGAGAGACAAAGAGTGGGAGCACCCAGTGCACCCAGTGAGCACGCTCCAACAGGCAGCTGTGTGGAGCTGAATGAGCGAGAAGTTAGCCTAGGAAACCAGGTGAATAGCTAGCCTAGCCAGCTCAGCTAACAACCAACTAGCAAAGACACTCAAAGTATAGGTAGCCAACCATTGTAGGTGAGGGGGACTGAGAGCAGTAACCCAGGGGCAAAATGGAAAAGTAAGCCTAGCTAACAGGAAAGGTAGCCAAAGTTAGCCGACTCGGAGCGAGGCCACCTGAGCGTGAGTGGACATCGACTAACTAGGCCTAATAGCATTTAAGGCTAGGTATGGCGGACCAGGAGCAGTTCCCTCCCTGAGTGGCGAGTATCAAACAAGACAGAGGGAAATACTGACCTGAGGTGTGCCATCGCAGCAATCCAATTAGCTCTGTGTCTGGACTATGAAGCCAGCGGGAGCACCAGTGTGAGGAAAGGTGGGCAGAGGAAGAGAAACAAAAAGCTGGTTGCCGCCTCTGGAAGATGGAAAACAAGGCTCCAACCAATAGCAGGTTTTGAGGATACAAGCAACTAGCTACAGCTACTTTTGTAGCTAGGCTATACCTACCCAACTGAACATACTGAAACTGTTTTCAGGAAACAGATTTCCTGATCACAGAGACATAAAGTTATGTAGACATCGTGCCCTGCGTCATCAGTGGTCACGCTTGACATTCTGGACCTAGCTTGTTTAAGACTATATTAGTGTTAAACACTGCCTCTGGCGGTTAGGAAGAATGAAATATACTAACAACATTATTTTCCACACACGTCATGTGTGGCCGTTTTGTGCCCCTGACCATATGCATCACAGATAGGAAGCAAATCTGTGGTTATGATCTGCTCTCACATGGAATGACATGCAGAAGATATGTGTTTGTTGAAAATGTTCATAAATGTATCCTTGTGTCTCTGCAGTTAACTGAATTCGCCACACCAACTCAAAAGACCCATTCAAATTGTTTAACAACATGATTCACCATAGCTATCACGTCTTACTTAGAGGGCAGGATGTAATCTATTAAAAAACATGTTTTTGGATTATTTGAACATGCATTGCGTTGAAAAAAGAGTGCATTGGCAAAATAATTTTAAGAATATGTCTTTAAGCAAGCAGGAATTTTAAATAGCCTATTGAAAGATTTTAGATGCATTACCTACAAGACAAGTCTTCCTCAGATCTTTGCCACAAGAGCGGTATGAGGGCGCCGGTGTGACGTAAAAGGAGGAGAGACTTTTGGCCAATCAGCATCAGCCGCTCGTTCATCATCATCACTTCAGTATTTACTCAGTGAGAAGGTGGGCAGCTCAGATTGTTGTGATAAAGGAAGTTAGACAGCCGAAATAGATATCTGGCACGTTGGACATCGACTGCACAGGGGGGACAGGCCGGTGAAACGAGTAAGTATCGAGGACATCGCAAAACATTTTTATGTCAGACAGTGCCAGCCAACATTTCTCTCAACCTGTTCGCTAGCTAACGACAGATAACCTCAACAAGTTGGCTAATTTGACAGGCTTTTACCCAGGCTAACGTTACCAGGCATGAGCTACTATCAGAGACAGTACTGCTTATGTTCACCACTAAACCAGGCGGTTATTTAGCACAACTTGTCAGCTGTTTAGCTTACTAATTGGCCACTGGCTGTCACACTGACCATTTAAAATCAGCTGTCGTGAGCTAGCTATTTGCTACGTGTCTGTATCATGCGAGACTGATCGTATTGTGAACTGGGCTTGCTTTGTCTGGTGGGATACTCAAAATCCCTGGCATTCTTTATCCATGTGAGGTGGCGTGAGGAGCGATGTATTGGCTAGCGTTAGCCTGCTTATTTGCCTGTATCCTCAACACAGTGCTGTGAAGGAACTGATTTCGGTAAGTGTATCACTATTTCTTCTTTCTCAAACATAACTTTTCGTCCTCTTTCTTCAGGATGGATAGTGAAGATGACAGTGGCCTCCGGTCCCGTACCCGAGCTCTCCCTAAGATGCCCATCTTCCCCGACCTAAATAGCTCTATTGTTGGGGACAGTAGTCCAGGAGAGGATCAGCAAGGCAATGGAGACAACCACATAACCAGCAATGGTGAGAGAGACTGAACTCCCTCATCAGCAGGGGGCAAGGGAAGGTATCCCCCTTTTTGTTAATGCAAATTATGAGATGCAAGGTGCATTTTGAGTGTAGATTTTCAGAGGACATTGATGGAAAACAATACTTTGCCTCCTCATCTCTCCCCTTTATGAAAAGTTAGTAATTATCCCATTAGTTATCACTCTACATAGCTGACATGGCCAAGGACATGAGATCATGTGTAGTACTATGAACTCGAGTATGGTTTGTATGGTTAACCAGGGTAGATAATGACTGCTCACTTAACAGACAGGAAACAGTGGTAAGTTAACTGATCATTGGAACTGATGATGACAGTGAAACATTGGACTGATGTGTCTCATGGGGCGACATGACCCATCTGTCAGTTTAGATGAGAAGCTTTAAACTCCCACACCTTTCCAGCTAAGAAGCAAAGGTGTAGAACTTGAAAATAAAATGTACTGTTAGCTAATAAAATGTATAATTTAATAAGTTACTTGTCTAAGACAGTTGTCTTTGTTATACTGTTTGGCCCAGGTTAGATGTAAGAGTTCATTGATATGTTGCTGGATGGGTAGAGCACTGTAGGTGTGAATGAAGTCAGTAACTTAATGTGGGGTTGTACCAAAATGCGGTAGGAACCTAAAGTGAACCCTATTGAAAATACGTTACGCT
This sequence comes from Centroberyx affinis, assembly GCF_046629955.1. Taxonomy (NCBI): domain Eukaryota; kingdom Metazoa; phylum Chordata; class Actinopteri; order Beryciformes; family Berycidae; genus Centroberyx; species Centroberyx affinis. The sequence goes on from NW_027280045.1 coordinate 17,252, forward strand.
CATCTGGTTGTGTAATTTATTGGTTGCCTTGATCTGGCTTGATCTGAAGGCATTAAAATATTTTGTAACTTTTATTTTGGTGGTCATGTGCATTATTGCTGTTTTAAAACGAAACAAAATCACCCATATGATTCACCGGATCCAAAAGATGTTAAATACTTTTGAGAGTTTGATGCAAATGTTATAATTTGTTCATGAAGCATCTTGGCCATTCAGTACATTTTGACCTTTGGTTCAGTAACCGTATACCCTTCAGTTGGAATTGTTACAGCACCGCATTTCTTGTGAACTTCAAAATGAATCACTTCCACCATAACCCATATAATCAGAGGTCAGTCATGTCACAAGGATTGCCCAAGTCTCCAATCATGAGATCTTTACAAGGTATTTTGTCACATCGTCGTCAGACAACCGTCAGGCCTAAAAGAAAGAGGGCTACCAAGAATATGACTGGTTGCAATTGTACTGCTTGGAATAACCGGAGATAACCTTAAAGGCAATCGGTCAAAGTTGCTTAGCTAGTCAGTACAACAACAACCACTAGTTTCTACTTCCCAGACACTGTCTTGGGTCTGAGGTTTGTCTTTTTTTTTTAGTTTTGCGACATTGGATCTAGAGACCATTGTGATATGACTCATACATGACACAATGGTTCCTGCTATTCCCCTGACCTTTACTCTTGAATGACACCACAACTAACAAACTGTCAAGTGTTTCAAAATCAATAAAATGAAATGTTGTTTATATCCCTTAATAAAAGGGACTTTTAATTCTGCATGAAGAAGATTGGGATTTCTTTTCACATGCCTTCTCATCCAATGCCCCTGTTGCAGGTTATCTGTTGGTCATTATCTAAATATTTGATTTAATGTGAGTCAGTGAGTACAGGTCAAGGTTCTTTTAAGACGGGGTAACCTGGCAACTCAGCTGGCTCTGTTGTCAGTTTGGGTGTGTCCAAAGGACTGTCAGCTTCATTTTGATATAGCAAGCTGCCTCTTACAGGGCAACTGGTTGATATGAGTCTTACCTCACTGTATGCTATGTGTTTTGTATTCTCTTTTCAATTTCAGGAAAAATTGAAGTGGAGCATATGATCAGCAAAAAACTACAACTGAAAAGGAAAGCAGAGGTTAGTCAATGATTTGGGTTTGGAAAAGGCTTCTCCTGCATGTTAGAATGGGCCTCTACCACAACCTCCTTTTCCCTGTTAAAGGAAAAAACATGAATAACCCAATACTGCTCAAGGCTTTCCACCAGGGTTGTTTTACTATCCTGCCAACAACCAGTCATTTAGCTCAGATCTACAGCACACCTCCAGTGTCAGAGATGCAGCTTTGTTTTATTTTAGGGACTATTGCTATTTTTAGAACAGACATTACCATATACTGTAACCTCGTCTCATAGAATAATGTGTTAAGGCTTTGATTAAATTATGAGTAATCCCAAAGTCCAGTTGGTTCAATTGTTAGGTTTATTTACTTGTTAAAACAGTTTGGCTGATTTATTCAAACAGACATTGTTCGAGATATCCACTGTGGAGCCAAATCCCTGCTAGACTGATTCAATCTCTCTTAATCCTGTGTGAGCTCTAATCTTATCATTAAACCCTAGCAATCTGATTTGGCCCAACTCTTTTCAAATCCTGTTATTATTCCAACATTAGGAAAAGGAACTAATAAACAGAAATATTGCCAGGATGATGCAGTGATCTCTCATCTAGCCTACATTGCTCTCCTGACAAAGTTCTCACAGGAGACTTTATGGATTGTTTATGAAGATGCTATGCCAGAATGTGCTATAGGCCAGTTAAAAACCAGATATGAGATGGATAACTATAGGCTTCTCTCTTATTGGTCATTGTTAACCAGACATTGTTTGTTTACCAAGGTAAATCCAATACACCCAAGGTGACTAAGAGGCCAACAGGAATAGAAATTGTAGAATGAATGAGAAAGTGCTCAGTTCCTTTTGATCAGAGGTGAGATCAATTTCTGTGGAACTGGCTTTCACTTGTTTTGCAGTTGCTGTGATGCCTTAAGGAAGGAATACAACAGTTTATTCATCAGAAAATGAATACATGTTTGAAAATAAATTAATCATGGTTTGTCCCTGTGGAGCATGAGACAAAGTTAAGAAAATTTCTTATGAGGCCTTCAGCAATCTCAAAACGGTGAATTAACAGTTGTTTACAAAAGAAGCCCAATAACCTCCCGGGTCTGTTGGATGGATATCATCATCAAGTGGGTTTGAATCCCAGTCGATACTCTGTCACCACAATGTTATAAAATGATACAGTGATAAATGATACAGATACTGTGCCATCATCATGCTAATTTAGAGCTCCTATTGGCTTGAAAGAATTCTCACTGTTCACTCTCTTTTATTTGATTTGCATTATTCGCTGGCATTATTTGATTTACAGAGCTGATGAGCCAGTGAATACTACAACCATGCAGCATTTCAAAAAAATACACTTCCACTTTGTGGAAATTTGGATGCTGCTCACTGACTGAGCAGGTAGGGGTTCAGTCAGTGGCTTGCTGTAGGGCACTTCGATAGCACTTAAGAAAATTATTTTCTCCTCAACGTCTTTTATTAAGTAGTGTCTAATAATAAAAAGCAATGTGAAATGTAATTGTAATGATGAATCTTCACACCTTAACACCAAATCTTCACACAACTCCTACAATTCCCTTCATGTATTCAGAAATAACTATATGTCATTGCCACAAATGCGCTGTGGAAGTGTACACAATGTGTGTTTGTTATAATATTTGCAGTTGCAATGATAACCTGTTCTGTCTCTTGCCATTGCTCAGCACCTGAAGAGTGACCTGATGCGTCAGTTTGATAGCCAGGTCAGTGAGTTCGTGGACAGTCTGGTTGAGGAGTCGGCCAGCCTGGAGCCCGCTCCTGTACCTGCTGTCTTCTCACCCCCACTGTCAGACAAGGAGAGGAGCAAACTCAGGTATTGCCTTTCCCCTTCTTTAGCCTATCAACTCACATGCTGTTTTGACCCACCGGATGTGGGTCAAATAGTATCTGCACATATTTCTTGAATTTTGTTTTAACTTGCATGAGTACCAGATATATGGGGTTTTACCACATCAGGACAATGATTTCCTATTCCTCTCTTGGTCCTGCTCACCCTTCCCCTCCAACAAATCAGACTTGTTGGTCACCGTTGTCACTCTGTTTCCCTTCAGGCATTTTCGGCCGCCCCAGGGCCAGGGCAAGCAGTTTGTCAATCGCAGGTCCCTCTTAGAGTAAGTTGACACTTGGATGTAAATGAAATGTAAATGTAACTGCATGTGACTGAAGTATGAATCACTGAGATCTCTGCTGTTTGACATATACTTGTATGTCTCATCTCACCTGCCTATTTTTCCACAGTGAGCTGTTTGAGGTGAATCACATCAGGACCATCTACCACATGTTCATCGCCCTGCTCATTCTCTTCATCCTCAGCACGCTGGTGGTAGATTTCATTGACGAAGGCAGGTAATATATAAACCTTGGCTGGCATGCTATGAAATACACCTTGGATTTCTGTTGAAGGAATGCATTGTCTAACACTGATGTCTCTGAACTTGGTCTGAGGGCTGGAACATAAAAACGATGAAAGATGTCTTGAGCAGAGGCTTCAAGTTTCTCATCTCTACTGTCTGTCTTGATTCCCTCTGCTTCAGACTGGTGCTGGACTTTGACCTGCTGGTCTATGCGTTCGGACAGTTCCCCCTGGTGGTGTGCACGTGGATCTGCATGTTCCTGTCTGCGTTGCTGGTTCCCTACACCCTGTTCCAGCTGTGGTCGCAGAGCCAGTCTGTCAGTCACCCCAAGCTGTGGAGCCTGATGTTTGGCTCAGCGTTCTTGCTCTACCAAGCTCTGGGCCTGGGATTCCTGCCTACCTACATGGTGGTCAGCAACAGCATGCCACCTGCATCCTGCTTCATCATCATACTGGAACAGGTAGCTGACCAGTATAGCTGGGTCTGGTTTGATCATTCACAGTTAGAAAGCTGGTCTTACACTTTGACATAAAGGCAAATGGATGGGAGATCAGCGTTGGTACTTGAGTAGAGACTGTGGTCGAACTTGTAATGGTCTCTAATATGCGCCTGTGTCAGTTTTGATCCTGTGTCTGATTCCAGGTGCGTCTGATGATGAAAGCCCACTCCTATGTCAGGGAGAATGTTCCAAGAGTCCTGGCCTGGGCTAAAGACAAGACCAGTATGTAACCTGCCAACTACAACACATTCTCTCTCTCTCTCTTTGACTTAGTTTTGTTTCTGTGTGTGTTTCATGCGTTCTGTATTTGCCGTTTGGCACAATTTCTTCCTCTGTCATAGCTACTGGCTTTCTCCCCCTGATCACTCCCCTTTTCTCTCTCTTTGTCCGTTGATTAATAAGGAATCTCTCCTGTTATCTCCAGGTCCCGGTCCGGTTGTCCCTCAGATTTCTCAGTATCTCTACTTCTTGTTTGCACCCACTCTCATCTACAGAGACAAATATCCCAGGTAAAATGAGCCTTTCATTATTTTTCCACTGGCACTGTTGATGTCCTCTGATAACTGAACACAGAGCACTGTCTTCTTGCAGCCCATGTGATGGATAAAACCTTGTTTCTCACTTCATGCAGGAACCCAGTGATCAGATGGGGTTATGTGGCCACAAAGTTACTTCAGGTACCAACTTTTGTTTAATAACAGACCTAACCTGTTTTTATAGGCATTGGTTGCTGAAGAGTGCAGGAAAAAGATATCGGCCCAGTTTCATGACTGATAATTTCTCTCCCTCTCCCACCTTCCTCACCCCTAGGTACTAGGCTGTCTGTTTTATGCCTATTACGTGTTTGTGCGGCTGTGCATCCCTCAGTTCCGCAGCATCAGTCTGCAGCTGTTCGACCTGAGGGCCATGGTCCTCTGTGTCTTCAACTCCATCCTGCCAGGTAGGTCCAGCCAGTAGATCCCAGGATGACCTTTACAACAGATAAACTTTGCATACACCCCTTCACTTCGCTCATTCTTTTCAATTTCATGTATTCATACAGGGAGATGAGAGGTGCAGAAATGCTGTGTTATCTACTGCATTTTCATGACAAGTTGCCTTTCTTTTTCTCTCCTATGTAGGAGTGTTGGTTCTCTTCCTGGCATTCTTTGCCTTCCTCCACTGTTGGCTCAATGCATTTGCTGAGATGCTTTGTTTTGCTGATAGGATGTTTTACAAGGTACTTTACTTAGAGAAATTCTGCAGAGTCACTTTTAGTCATCTACTACGACAAAATTTTAATTAGTTTCTTGATGTATTTTACACTTGACGCAATTAATTTTGATTCCACATCACAGGACTGGTGGAATTCAACCTCTTTTGCCAATTATTATCGCACTTGGAATGTAGTGGTCCATGACTGGCTGTACTACTATGTGTACCGGGACTTCCTGTGGGTGAGTGGTTTTGCTAATGATGCAATATATACGCTATCATAGTTGAAAACCACATAGTTAAAACCACAGCAGCAACGTTCTGCTCTACCATATTGATGTTGATTTTTATTTTATTTATTAATGCTTGCACAAATTATATCCTCAGTATGAAACACCATTTCAAAATGTCCTTAACACATTTTACATAAGTTTATCACTGATTTGAAAACGCATTGATGCGTTATCATGGGCTTATGTTCATCTATGAGCTGCCTCCCATCCACTGGTGTTTTGACTTGTCCGTTCTCTCTCCTGTCATCGTTCCAGATGTCCCGGAAGCGTTTCAGAGCGGCAGCCATGTTGTTTGTGTTTACGGTGTCTGCGGTGGTCCATGAGTACATTCTAGCAATCTGCTTTGGCTTCTTCTATCCCGTCCTCTTCTGCCTCTTTATGTGCTTTGGAAGTAAGGGGAAAGACATTACACACCACTCTTTACCGCTCTCTAAAGATACATTAATTTGGCAGGACAATGTCAAACATGTTAGATTCTCAATATATCATTCTATCCTAAACTTGGTGTCAAATTTAGTTAAACCAACTGAAAAGACTCACACAAAAATTTGGTCAATTTATGTGACTCTCTGACATTATCTTTTCATTATGCCTCCACCCTTTTCTCCCTTCTTCATCTCCTCACAGTGATGTTTAACTTCATCCTCCATGACCAGAGGAAAGGTCCCATCTGGAACATAATCATGTGGACATCCCTCTTCCTGGGTCAGGGGGTCATTATCTGTCTGTACTCCCAGGAGTGGTATGCCCAGCGCTACTGCCCCCTGAAGGAGGTAAAGTCTAGAGCATTGCCCAGTGCAACCTGCTGACATGCTGCACTCAAAACACGTTCAGTATGTTTTATACCCATGGCTATAATTCAGCTGAAATTCAGTTGTTTTTGCTTTGCTGAGCTTAATGAATACGTTTGGTGATTTTGGATCTATATATATATGATCCTCCTCTTACATACTTGTAGTAATTGGACCTGCAGACAATATTGGCTTCCAAGTCAGCTGTCAGTTCAAACGGTGAGGTCCGTTGCTAGCCTGTTGCTGCTAACAATGAGCCCAAATGTCAATATATCTCCAAAAAAGCCAGTCTGTGAAAACGATATGGCAACCAACCGACGTATTTATATCCACAGCCCTGGAAAGCAGTCCGCACACTGTCCGCAAAACTAGATCACGCCACCAGTAACGCACCTTCACCCCACAGCAGTCTGTGCTGCAGCAGAGAAAAACAGTTCTGTGATTTCCTGATTACTGAAAGTGTGTGTAATGATGGAATTGTGTCATGAAATCAGAGCTAATTTTAATTTATTTACTACTGCAACTTTTCAGTTTACTCTCAACGCCCCTGTGGAGCCAACAAATGGCTTTTTTGGAGATATTTTTTCATACCCTGTTTGGACTCATTGTTGGCAGCAAGAGGCCTAGCTGACTCAGGAGTCAATATTGTCTGTGGGTCCAAGTACTACAGGCATGTAAAAGACAAATTATATATAAGTCCAAAATAGCCAAACTTAGCCTTTATGGTTAGACAGAAATTCAGCTTAATATGATGGTGTTTTTCGTTTCAGCCTTCTTTCATAGAGTTGCTGAAGCCTCGCTCCTGGAGCTGTCACCTCCAGAAGCCTGGTGATGCTCTCTGATAGGCTGTGACCTCCTTAATGGACTGCTGACATCAAAGACCATCACTGATCAGGAAGTGGAGAGAGAGAGAGGGGAGGGGACCAGCCTTTCTATTACTGTCATGACGTTTATTCTTTTATGTTCCATTTTGTTTTATTGCACTGACGTCAATTCCTAATGACATGACTGAGTTTATTTATCAATGTATGGAGAAAGTCTGATAAGTATCTGGTGTCCCTCTCTCTGACAGAAAATTCACAACGATGCCTTACTTATCTTTTGTTTTGTTTGTTTTATGTTGTTAAAGACAACCCCTTTACAAAATTACAAGTTCACATAAAACAAAATGTGAACTGTTTTTTTTATGTATTATTTATTTTTCAGATGTATTCCCATTCCTTTTGCCTTGATCAACTCTGTGAAACTACTCTGTGCCAAGATGATAATCATGATATGGCAGCTGAATGCAAACACTTACATTATACTCTTCTCTCACATATGCAGTAATGATTTATATTTAACCAAATTAGCAAATCCTACTCTAATTGTTCTAAGGACACATTGTTTGGAAAGATGTTCGATGTTATTTATATTCACTGCTAATAGGAGTCAAGGAACCTGCCAAACAGCCACTGTTTGTTTTACTGTGTAAATCTTCAGGGAGCCTTGGCTCTGTAGTGGCTGCTGTGTTGTAACTTCAACATTGCAATGCTGGCTTTTCTGAAGCAGACAATGAAGGCGGCACTCAATACTCTGACATATTTGGGAAGTCATTTTATGGAAAAACTGAGAATGTGATGTTTCAGGCATTGAGACCTTTTTGTCAGACCGTTGTGGTGCACATGAACTCAGTTAATGTTTCCCTGGGAACTTGGTTAGTTACTTAATCAGATTTAATCCTATTTTTTCTGTCTATCCCCGGCTATGTCAAGCCACATGTTGGGATAGAAAATCATGAGCAAATTAGCTTTGAAGTAAGAAATGATTCAAAAGAATGGAGATTCGAATGCTACTCTATGGAGTTAATATATTGTGTGACTGCTGAATGTATTCTTGATGACCCTTGTTTTTTTTTTCCGTTGAGCTGACTTGAACACATCCAGTCTCGCAGAGGGGAAAGTTTCTTGTGAAACTAAATTATGTACATTTTATTCATGAGCAATGTTGAAAGTTCTGTATGTGTGACAGTAATTTCAGCTGCATGTTGGGTTGGTAGAAATCTAGTACGACTACTACTGTAACTGTTGCAGCTGGCTGCTTAAATGTTACTAAACAGTGAGACGAGATACTTGATTAGCATTAAGATCTACAGTATGTCGCTTTGTCAGATACTGTGTATACTAAGTAAGATGGTGGTTTTTTTAATCATATATGGATAGATTTACACAGAACAGACATTTCAATTTCTAGCCGATTGTATGAGGAACTTGATACAGTATATGTACTTACAAGTTGTTATGGGTTTGAAATAATGTATGTTTACACAATTGTGTTACTTTGTTTTTGTAAGAAATTACAAAATCATTCATTGCACAACTAATGTTGCCAATTCAGTGAGATTTCCATGCAAGTGAACAGTTTTTTATGCTCGAGTAGAATGAGACGCACAAAACAAATTAAAAACCAGCAATGAACTACTCTGCACTTCTAAGAGCTGTGCAACCACAAGGTGGCACTGTATTAAAGGTTTTAGTTTTAATCCTTCCTTCGCTCAACTTGGCTGTCTTCTGGCCAATGGGCAAGAGATGCTTCCCTGAAGTCCTACAAAATTACTATTGACAGACATACCAGCAATTTTCTTTTTTATAATTGTGTACAAATAGCAGTAGAGGTATTAGAGTGGTATCAGAATTGTTAGTGAGATTGAGCTACAGTGGTTTGTTGACATTTTCAGGACTGTCATTGCATATTGTTTTGAGAACTGTCCACATATGATGTTTTATCCTGCTTTATGCCCTTGAGGTATGATTAAAAAAGCAGAATATTTATAGTGTTGACGAGAGTCAGGTTGCTGAAATGCTGTTTCGTTTGGTAAGATGTTTATTTTGGGTAGCAGTGTTTCACTCACTGTATGAACGTTCTGTTTTTTATGGTCTTCAATATTGTTTCAGTTGACAAATTAATTTTAAGAATCTATATGTTGTTCTGTTTGGGGATGTAGACAAATAGTGTGTCTCTGATCAATTCTACAGAGACAGACACTAAAGTATGAACTACTGAGAATTAAAAAAAATGAAATGTGTTCCCTTTGCCTCTATTGTACACCTTTATTATAGTGTTGTATGTTGATAATGGTGTTTATTCCAGTGAAATATTGTTTAAGAGTCATTTTGCACAAATTCAGATAGAACCCCTATTCTATTTTACATCTCAACAACTTTGACTCTGTTGTGTGCCCGAGAGGTAGTTTGCAGGGTTTTTTCTTGGATAAATGACAATGAAGCGCTAATAATCTATTCCCATCCAGCTCCCTGTAATTTAAATTCCCCAATATTAACATATCTAACAAAAAATCACTATAATATTCCTATAGGGACTTCTATGGTCCTTGATAGTGAGTTAATTGTGATCTTATCATGCTTTATGGTGTTTTCAACAGCCTATCTATAATATTCCTAGGGGACTTATACAATTGTGATATTCGCATAGTGTCCTAAAATATAAAAGTATTGTGTTAGGGTATGCCCATGCAGCTCCCTTATAATATAAATTCACTTAACATCTTATATATTCATTTCACATCTGTCGTCTTAGTAATGCTCTTTCATTTCAGCTACTGGTTGCTTGGGTGTCTGTAGAACAAGAGTCCCATAGTCTTTTTCATGTAAAGGACCCCCCATCCATTTCTGAAACCTGTAATTGAAGCAGTCATTCTTCCACAGTCTCACATTGTGCTAACTTATAATGAATGAGATAACAGTCTTACTGAAGTTCTAAGCTATTTTGCATGTTTCTAAGGACCCTCTGGGACCCTTTCAGGCACCCCAGGGGCCCCGGGCCCCGCTTTGGGAACCGCTGCTGTGGAGCTTTTGGACGCGGTGCAGGGGAGGTGGAGGATCACGGTGACCGGGGATCGCATCGAACCCCCCGCCTTGTGAAACACATCTCCTTCTATTCTGCGGTAAAGATGGCGGCGTCAGAGGGGGCGCGCAGTGGCCGGACAACGGCAAAACGATCCTGAAACGGTCTAAATTTTACAGTATCTCGCTCGTCGGGTACCGTAAATTTCCGCCTGGATATCCTTTGGACCACTGGAATAGAGACAATTGCTGTCATACGCCGGGGTTTCGGTTTTATTGTTTGAGGCAGGGTGGGTGGGTTTCCACTGATAACTGCTAACGTTAGCTAACTGGCTAGCTAGCGAGCTAAGACGGGCTAGTAACGTTAGCTAGCAACGAATCGGCGAAGAAGAGCGGGGAGGGGGATTGAGGAAGACTATTCGGACCAGGCCGCTCCAGTTGGGGGATGTGAACCAGAGGTGCGCAGGGGTTTGCTCGCTTAGTCCCGATCGTTGTTACACCAAACTACCGGGATGGGACAACAGGTAGGCCGCGTCGGTGAGGGCACATCGACCGGACTCCAGCCACCACAGCCCCACGCGTCACAGCCACACCAAGGGAAGGGGAACCGGGGGAGCAGCGCCGGGAGGAGACCCCGAGAATCCAGCAGCACCGGGACACCGCCAGGCAGGGCAGCTGCGGTCAATGTGCCCGACCCAGGGATCAATATATTCACGCAACATTCAGGTAATGAGAGAACTACGATATTAAAGGGGGTGTGGGTGTGGTGACGAGGAGGGAGTCAGTTTTTAGTTTGATTTTGTTTGCTGCTATTAGCGTTTGCTAGCCGAGTCCATGCTAATCTGACAACGACGCGTTAGCGGAAATGGCCATGCCAACCAACATTGCTATCCATGTCTCATCCATTTGTACTCAAGTGTTAATTTGCCCGTTATATCTGGGAGTGCAGACAAGAGACAGTTAGTAAGAAGGTGAATAGCACTGCTCTCTTTTGACACGGCAGTTTAGAGTGTGTGTGTGTGTGTGTGTGTGTGTGTGTGTGTGTGTGTGTGTTGCATGTGATCTGATGATCCCATAGAGAGAGAGAGAGAGAGAGAGAGATAATGCTGGTGATCCAGAAGAAGAAATAGTCATCTGAGGATTGCCCAGCTGTGCCCTGCCTGAGGGACAAGGCTTGGAGTTAGCTAGTTAAGTTCACTTCTAAGGTCCCTCTTTGTGATACTTTGCTTGGTAAACAATGATCCTTGCCTCGGGGGATTGAGTAGCAATTCCACTCCATTAACTCACTATAGCAGCTACCACAAGCTCACATTACTACACCGAGTGGTTTTCACATGCTCACTTACAACCCCTGTCTGATAATGTCTACTGTTACAACACACTCAGCAAGCAATGGAATTAATGATCAGCTGACTGCACCCTTTGATCCTATGGGGATCTTTGTGAATAATTGAAGTCACCTTCTGTTAGTATGTGATTACAACCATGCAAACATGAAAGTTTAAAGCTGCGGTTGGAAGCAGATTTTCTGCTGTGTAATTCTTTATCCACACGTGATCATTGTAGACTAATACCCAGTGCTGAATTATTTAGCGGAACCTTTTCTCTCTTGTCTCATATGGTAGATGAGTAGTTTTATTTGGTAAATCCTGTATTACAGGAAGAATGCAGATTATCAGTCATATGAAAGGAATGAGAACTACAAGACAGAGATAGCGGCAGTCACCCCAACCGTCACCAAACCTCCCATCACCCATGTTCCTCCCTCAGAGCCTTGGCTGTACATTAATTTTGTTATCTGTGCTGTGAACCGTGGAGAATAGCACAGATCTCTCTCTCCTCTCTAAACTGTGGTTTAACAGCCTAGCTTTAACTCCTCTGTCTCCTTCCTCCCAGCCCTCTGCCCTCAGGCTGGCTCACTCAAAGCCTGATCTGGAATCATAAGTAATGGGGATGACAGGATGCCAGGGCTTCTATACTGGGTGTCGTGTTTGACTATTCACCCATCCTCTGAGACACTGGTTTCAGCTTTCTCTGTGTGTGACATCGACTGCTTGGCTTGATTGTGCCCTCTGATTGTAAAGTCGGTGAGATGTTTTAGGTCCGTCTGTCTCTCTGTCTCTGCTGCTGTTGGCCTAGCTGACTGGAGAGAGAGAACTAGGCTGCCTGCATACCATTACACACAGTTATTCTCTCAGATGTTTCCTCCAGTGGATCTTCCTTTGTGCACACTTCACATGCACTGCATAGATCTAAAGCTACTGGCATAGCTTGCCTAGTTTCCACCCATGTCCCAGACCTAACTTCACCACACTATTGCAGCGAGCAAGGACACACGGAAGGTTCAAGCATTTGGGAATGGAACGTGCTTGCAGTTCCTGGCTGTCACATCTCCACAGTAAACCTCCTCAGCTTCAAGTGCGTACACAGACTGACAGACCTGCAAAGTGCAGCGCCACTCGCCGTCGGCACTGTTCTGTTCTCTCCTCTGTCAGGGCAGGAGTGGCCTTTTTATAGCAGCCAGGGTGCAGTCACATAGCCACTCTGCAGAGAGACTGCTACTCCTCAAAGCACACAATAATAGAACAATGACTCTAAGTGAGGAGGCTTGGGACTGTGCACTCAGTCTTCCACTGACTATCAAAATGCCCATTTTATAGCAGGCTATTTATAGTAATAATGATACAGCATTACCTTGCACTTTTTTGGTGGGTAATAGTGAGGCCTTAAGAGTTCCTCTATGAGGCCATTTTGATTGTCTCAGTGAGAGAGGGAGTGAGTGGTGATGGGGTTGATGAGATGGCAAGATTTGATTTCTCCTGATCTGGCTTAGACATCGTGTCACCAGGTCTTGTCGAGAAGAAGTTGTGATTTGACTGTTGGGGTGTAGTTGTGATCTGACGGCAAAGCTGATTCATCCTCTTATTGTTTTTTTCTGGAGGCAGGGTGATTACAGAGTCTTTCCCACTTAAAGCTGTCAGGGAATGACACGTTTGAGTGGTTAGTTTAATCCAGCTTCAGACCACTTTGTAATAGACAAGCCTACTTCTTAGGTTTGGCAAATTAATGTCATGCAGAACTAAATGATGACTTCTATTAGGATGAAATTGAAAGGTGCAGGTTGTCTGAGGAATGTGTGTCTGTCTGTTTAACTGATGTCTGTGTGATGCTGCTTACCTTTCCATTGAGTATCAGTGTGTATCATATGTGCACATGCTTCCACTAGACTTTCTACTGGTATGCCTGAAACCAGTGAGTCACTGTAGGGGGACAAAGACAACAGGCAAACAACCGTTCCTGTGAATCAGCTGCAGATCTGCCCGCTAGCCTAATGGCCTCTGCCTTCCCTCATCCTTCGTGTCTCTCTCCTCAGTAGTAAAGAATCAGTCAATGTCTGTAGATTGCTGCATTAGTCTGTCTTTTTCTCTGTCCCCCCCAGGCAAGGTGAGTCAGCTCCTGTCCCCTCCTCGAGTCACTGCCATTTTCCTCCTCAGCTCATCGCTAATTCAACATCCCTGTCTCCTACCAAGACGATGTTTACCCCCCCAGACAGACAGACAGACAGACAGAGAGCCCAGCTAGAAAACACTGAGCTAACAGGATAGATGAGGTGCAGGCCGCATCACTGCTGATTCAGAGGGAGCCAGACAGCCAGCCACCTCTCTGGAAGTATTGGTTGAAGTGCAGTATTGGTGAAGCAGTGGCAGCATCCTATTGATGATTCCACCCCCTTTAGCCTTGTCAGGAATTCAGAGATCCCCATCACTGCAGTGGGTTCATCTGATGCACACACTGCAGTGGGAAGAGTCCTTTGCTATTGAATGGCCACAGAGGGGTGAACCTGCTGGGAAATCAGCCTCATGGTTAACTGGATTTCTGTTGCGTGGTTAAAGTACTATTATTACTATTATTTTTCATTAGTTGTGCCTCTCATGTCTTATATCTTGCCTCTCTTATATGATATGCTATATCATCCATGTGAAAATGTGTGTGAATCAGTGTGATCGCTGTATTGAGTGAAGCATGATGCCTTCAGTAATAGCAACCAGTGAGGGTCCTTTTTGAAGGTTCTTTTTATATAATCACGTCAACAAAGCAATAGGCGTTTCTATTTATACTTTCAACAGATCACAGAAATTGGGGCAGATGAGCAGATCAGAGTATTTTTTGGCAGCAGCATTGATAGTGAAAGTAGAGCCAACACTCTACCTAGTGCAGCACTGTGAAAGCTGCCCAGAGGAGAGGGAAGATGCCTGGATCCAGGATCCAAAGGCCTAAGCTGATTTGCATCAGGGGTGAAATTAGATTAGAGACAAATCCACTTTTCTGTAGGCTATATGTGCAAAAGCCCCAACAACCAGGATAAGTGACACAGCAGGCAAGGCACTATCTGTGGAAAATTGAGTTTCGGAGGCTTTGGTGGCTATGGGTGAGACTTTAACAGGTTTTAAAAGTTAATATCCTGGAGTAAAGATGATATCTTTATAGAGAGGGGTTGGTCACTCCTTGTGTCTGGCGTTTACCACTAGGAGGAGCCATGGCCACACCTCCTCTAGGTGAAACAGGGTGGAAATTAATGCAAAACTGATGAGGAAGTAGTGGAGCTGGCACTAACTGTGATTAGGGATGCTCTGCCTTCCCTAGATGGACATGTTTGTAGGAGCACAGAGCACACAAGTGTATGCGTATGTATGTTATTTTAACATAGTCAAACATAGCAAACATGGGTTATTTCTGAAGACTGCATGTAACTGTGTGTACTCTGTAATGGTTGCTTGTTTAATAATTTATGTCTCTCCGTGCCTTCAGCCTCAACTCAAGCCCCTACTACCACTGACTGCCAAGCCTGTGCATCCCGCAGCCCAAGCCTCTGCCATTAGCCTCTGCAGTCACCCAGCCCTGCCTTCCTTCAGCCCCCTACAGCCCTCTCTCTTGGACCCTGGCTGTTGCCACTGGCCTCAGTCCCAGAGTCATCTATCTAAGAAGCGCTATGCCACTGAAAATCAGTAAAACCCCCAATAATTCCCAGTGCTTCATGATAGAATGTTCCGTAAACTAATGTTGCCACACAGCAAACACAATTTCCCCCCTCTTTACAGATGTTGGGGATAAATAAAATCACAACAACGTGCTAGCAACTATTTGCGTAGTAACAACATTTTGTTATAAGAAAGTGAACAAATTAATTGCTGGAGGCTATAAAAGGCTTCATATCGCCATGTGCTGATTTTTTTTTCAATGCAAAGCTTAATTCAACCTGAATTTTGCCCTGGTGACTGCATGCCTCTGTACCCCAACCCCCAGTCGCAGCCTCTAGCCTCAGCATCTGCTACCAGTCAGCCCTCTCCAGCTCCCAAAACCACAGTCCCAGTTCTCATCC
This sequence comes from Centroberyx affinis, assembly GCF_046629955.1. Taxonomy (NCBI): domain Eukaryota; kingdom Metazoa; phylum Chordata; class Actinopteri; order Beryciformes; family Berycidae; genus Centroberyx; species Centroberyx affinis. The sequence continues at coordinate 32,760 of NW_027280045.1, forward strand.
CTTGGCCCCAGCTCTCTGCAGCTTATATCATTAAAGAGCAAGTATTAATCAGAGCAGAGCTACAGAGTGATTGGCTGTGCAGATGGAGAAACCGTCCTTTGCATCTGTCAGCTTGACCACTCAAAATATTGTAAACGTTGTGGAGAGGAGTGTTGTAGTGGCCACTGGTTAAATCACGGTTTTCACTCTCGAGCTGTGTTGGTGCAGCAGGGAAAAAATGAGATATGGGAAGGAGAGTTTGAGTGCCAAGCCTGTTTAGCGTTGATTTGCTTCCAGGATCAGTCCTCTGTTGCTGGCATTATCACTGCTGCTTATCTTCTGGGTTGCAGGCTGGAGACTTGGCCCGGAATGAGCACTTGCCCACATTTAAGCATACACACACTCACACATTCATGCACACACTCATGCACACACACACACACACCCTCTCTTCCTTTCTTTCTCTCCTTGTTAGTGAAGTTGTAATTGAGTGCAGCTCTGTCTGAGGATTATCCAGTGTGTCCTCTCCCATCTACTTCAGTGTAATCACCCACCAGCTGACCAGTCAGTCAGAAGGCTTTAATCTAGGTATCCTGTGGCACTGCCAGGCTCACACACACGCTGTGGTGTGTGGACAGTAGAGAGAGCGAGTATTTGCTGATTTTACATTACTCGTTTCATTGATTGGATTGATGATTGATTGCAATTTACTTATCAGTTATCTAATTATTGTCATGGTTACTGTGTTGTCAAGACTGACTTTTTTTCTGTTTTTGCTTTATTTTAATGCCTCTTTTCCACCATTGTTTTCTCTTTTCTCTTTGTTCAGATACCAATGTATTTATTGATCTGTGTAGGGAAATTCTCTTTTTGCTTGCCCTCCAGGGAGGGCCAAACACAGGATCAGCTATAGAGCAGCTGGTAGGGATTCAGTGTTTTGCTCAAGGACGCTTCAGTAGGACGGAGGCTTGCTGACATGGGGTTTGAACCCCTGTCCTCCAGTTAAAGGACAGACATCACTAGGCCACCTTGCTGCTCCATTATTGCGTTACATTATCATGATATTATGTATTTCATGCAATATAGATCATGTAAATTTGAGAGTGTGTGTGAGATGGACAGAGAAACCATATGAGTGGGTGATCGAATGGCATGGGCATTCAACTTGGATGCCATGCTCTGCTGGGCTGATTTGGCAGCCAGAGGCATCTCGGCTATCTGACGACAAGCAAAACCCTTGGTTAGGGCCCCAATCTGTCGATTAAACTGAGAGCCATCCTAAAGCAGATAAACCTACACCCCAGCACAGCTTAACCACACCACACACAGATTAGCTGGTCAGACATAAGGCTTAGTCCTGGATATTCTGTAAACCCTCACCAGAAAGAGAGAGGAAAAGGGCAAAGGGGGACAAAATGAGTGTGTCCTTCTGGGCTTTGCAGGGATCTATTGTGGTGAACACGCCTCTTTACCTGTGTCATTTTGGGAGTTGGCTCACACACACACACACACACACACACACACACACCTCAGCCAGACATTTTACATCATCCTGACTGTGTGGTTCATTTAACAAGAGTGGGCAGATCTGCAGTGAGGACAGCGCTCTGACATCTCCCGTAGTCATGTCAGCTTAATTTTTCCATTCTCTGTACTTCTGTATGAATTCATGCCTGTCTGTTGGACAGGAACAATAGGCTTTCATTTGACTTGGGGATTGAGCAAGGCTGAAGTGGAAATACCTGTCAGCGATCCAGACGCATGTTCTTGCTCATTTTTTTCACATCAGGATGACTGAAAATAATGAGTTTAAGTGTAAACATCCCTTTATTGTGGCCCTAAAACAGGTCGACAGCTATGAGACTGAGCAGAGAGACAAGGTGACTTCAGATATAGCCTACTCTGTATTTGGTATTGAAAGATGACTAAGATACCATATATAAATATATTATCAGCCTTAGCTTGTCAGGCCATATGGCTGGTTGGCCCTAGGTGTGATGCAAACCGCAGCAGAAGGAAGAGAACTTCCTTCAAGTCATCATGTGCCACTCATCCTCTCTGCTGTCACATAAAGCAGCACTTAGCCATGTTGTCTGCACACCTAGAGGGAAGCACTTACAGCCCATTATTAACCCATAACAGGCCCTGGGAGGGCCGGGCCGGGCCGGGAGGGGCAGGGCTGGATAAGCTGTGGGTTGGGGCTCCATTCTTCTCCATTCCTGGATGATCCACTGGCCCTTAGGCCCAGCCTGGCCGTTGTCCTCTCCCTAATTGGTGCATTTCCATTTGAGCAGCAGACAGGGCGACCGTATAGACAGAGATGAACAGAGAACATCCATAGGCGTTCCCGGCAGCGACCTGTGTGTGTGTGTGTGTGTGTGTGTGTGTGTAATTACTCAGAGAGATTTACGGCACAAGGATGTGTTAAAGGCGGGGGTTTGGTTTGAGGGAGACGTTTGAATCTGACGGTGTGTACAAGTGCGTACATGTATGTGGTTGCAGTAGTTGCATATGCAGTACTTGCACTGTGTTCTAGTGTGGTTTAATGGCCAATCTATCTGTGAGCGGACGGGACATATTGTGATTGAATTGACAGGGTGAATATCAAGTCCTTAGGAACAAGGGAATGCCTTCCTCATCCAGTCCACACACACTTGTGATGTGGCATCAATGAGGCTATTGTCCTGTGTCCTGTCCTCATGAACAACAGCTGGCTCCTCTCTCCACTTCAGCAGTGCCTACTCTATAGACTGCTTCTCACACGGTAGATGGATTGCTCAAGAATAGTGTTAGTTACTAGATTCAGGAACGCACTGATACTGGTATCAGATATTGGATCAATACCAGGCTAATGCAGGATGTTGGTAATGGAACATTTCTCAATACTAACAGATACTAAAAGCCATGTGTAACATGTTAGAAAACAAAGCAAAGTGACTTGATTTTTTTCTTTTCTTGCACACAGAAGGATCTTAAATCTCACAAATGGAGGAAGGTTAGCCTATATTTGTCTAAATATCCCAAACTAATGGTCTAAATTATTTTATTGTCAAGGTGAATAAGGTGTAATGAATCAAACTGGTACTTTGTCTCTGTCAATAACTACATTTCAGTCTACATTTCAGTCGGTGACAACACTGAGTAAGCGGTATTGGTGAATTCCCATCTAGATTGCAGCGTCTAACAAATAAAACAATGATTCATCAAGATGGATTCTGGTGTAATGAAATGCCACCTGGAATCTATTGTCCAAAAACCTGTTAGTTTTGGACTGAGAGTCTACAAGCCCTTTTCAGCAAATCCACTGACAGGAACATGGGACTGTAACGCTCATTTAACAGCCTTTTTTCATTTATTTATAAGGCACTTATAACAAAACAGAGTTGTCACAGTGTGCTTTACAGAGCAGAAGATGACAAATAGACCTAAATTGAGGTAAAAGAGAACAAACGCATCAGATGTGGACTGCTGTACACCAGTCTGTCCAGGCTCCAACCCTCCTGTTCTGTCAGGTGTCTGTGAATTTCCCTCATTCTTTCCTGCCCTCCGTTGTCTGTGGCCGCCACAGGATCTAGCCTGTCCTATAGGATTGTGTAATGTCTTGTGTGTATGTGGGTCTCATCCGTGACATTGTCTCGGCTCATTGTTAGGACTTCCTCCAGGCAGGCAGCCGTCTATCTCAGAACCCCGATCACTCTGCTATGCTCTGCAGGGTTATTTCTGGATGTCATGCTGCTATGTTTTGTTCTCCAGTAGCTAAAAATAACCCTCCCCCCTTTGGCCAAGGGCTACAGATATGCTCCGTATTGTTTCTGATTAGGGTGTGTGAGTGATGTTATGGTGTTGTTGTTAATACTTTGGCAAAAGGTAGGCGGTTGGTGAAGTGAAGGCTTCATAGACACATAGAGACACACACACACACGCAATTCCACACACAATCACACACAAACAGCTGCAAGGGAAGCAGGGTCCTGGGACAGCCAAGGAGATTCAATATCACCATTGAGGTGTGTGTGCGCAACGTGCAAGTGTTTTTGTGTGTGTGTGTGTGTGTGTGTGTGTGTGTGTGTGTGTGTGTGTGTGTGTGTGTGTGTGTGTGTGTCAGGAGCGGGGTCACCTCTGTCCCAGCTGTCTTGGGGGTGTAGGGTTGGCTTGCCACTCAGATTCACAAACACCCTCAGCCCTTCGCTCTCACACAAAGCCATGGTTTCTTCAGAACACACATGTGCTGCACTTCACAGCACACACACATTGCAGAGGCACCAGACGGGCACACGCCGTACCCCGCGCAGACCAACTGCTCCCTCAATCAAACGTCTCAACACATGAGGCTTGAGCTTGGCCAAGCAGAACAGCATCTAGCGATTTGTTTCTATCAATCATGAGCCTGGTTTAAGAAGGATTTAAAAGTGATTTAAGAAATATGATCAAGTTCATGAAATTGGATCATGGTGGGAAAAAATCTCATGTAATTTGGTTCTTGGCTAGGAGCCTGGGACTACTTGACTAATCAATGGTTGAGTTTCATTTTTTTGTGTTGCTGTTAGCCTCTGTTGACTGGAATTCAGATTTCCCAGTTGGGAGGATACAGTCAGCGTCTTTTGACTAATGTATATCTTGTGGCATTAGTGCTGAAATGATTAGTTGATCAACAGAAAAATTATCAAGTATACTTCTGATAATCGATTAATCATTTTAATCATTTATCAAGTAAAAATACCAAAGATTTGCAGGTTACAGCTTCACAAATGCTAAGATTGGCTTGCTTTTTTCCATTTCATATCATTTTAAAATGATGAATGCTTTGGGGATTTTTTGTCTGCCAAGTAAGCAATTTTTAGACATTTTGGGCTCTGCTAACTTTGTAATTATTTGTGACATTTTATAGACATGATTTATCAATTAATTGAAGAAATAATCGATAATGAAAATAATCGTTAGTTGCAGCCATATCTGGCATAATATCACTGTTTCATTAAAAAAAAAAACATTCCAGGGAAGAGTGGTGTGATATGTATGTAAGAGGAGCAGCTCTGACAGTTGGCCCAGCTTGAGTACAGCAGTTGCATTCATGCACATGCACACATACACACACACACACACACACTCTCTCTCTCCCCCGCTCCCCCCAGAGGCAAAGTGTGGGTCAATAGGACTTCTCCCCCATAGGGGAAGCAGACCAGCAGACCATCTGCTGTGGACCGCAGGACTGGCCCATGCCTCACACACTCTCATAGACCACCACACACACACACACACACACACACACACACACACACACACACACACACACACACACACACACACACACCAAATTCATCTCAACTTTCCTCCATACCATACACCCAGCCCTCCCCCCAACTTCTGTAAGCACAGCCCCCCCACCCACACGCCTTTCTCGCTCCCTCTCTCCACGTTTTGCCGTCCCTCACAGTGTGTAAAACCACAGCGAACATCAGTCATGGATCTCTGTGCTCTCCAGATGGACCTTGGAAATCCTGACTCCCCTAGGCCACATCAAAGCCAGTAGGGAGTTCTCAGCAGGAGGCTGCTAGTCACTACTGCAGCTTCAGATGTTTAGGCGGTCTAATTCAAGGGCAGCGTGGGTAAATACTTTGTCTGGGGGGTCTCCGTCTCTCTCTGACTGCCTCGCGTGCGGCGTTCGTCCTCCCACAGCGAAGGAGATGGTTTAGTGGGTTTTTTGCCAGGAGATGTAAGCTTGCTCTTTTCATTCTCCATAGTCTGTCAGTCTGCATAGACAAGTTTAAAACCAACTACCTGGAGTCAGCACAGTGGATCGAGAAAGCCCCAGTGCTTGTTGGGATACTGTGACTGGTAGCTGACCAAACCAGAGGCAGAAGATGTACTGGGAACTGTGGCTGAGCCAGGTGACGGCCACTGCTGCGCTGCAGTGCATGCTGGTCCAGAACAAAGGTGGGAGAGCCGGTGTCTAGATATCTAGGCGTGATGGAACAGACTAGACAAATGTAGAGCTAAACTGTTTGGTAGAGGAGAAAGATGTTTACTCCTACTTGATGTTATTTCAGTTTATATATCATACAGTGTTGATTGAAACATAACCCTGAAACCCTCAGATGTTGCTCTCGCTAGCACACATGGCATGTTGCTGCCACATGGTGTGTAGACTAACAATGGAAAACGCTACAAGACTTCTTGAACTGAATTTCCAGCCAACTTTGCAAGATCAGCGTGCTGTGAGAGAGATACCAGAACTATGACATGAGTTTTTCACTCCATTCTTCAAATTTCCTTGGGACAGCCTAATCTGCTCTAACTATGGTGAAATCATGTATTTAACTTGGTTCAACCACAATTGAAGCCATGCCACAATGTTTTAGAGGATTAGAGTGAAAATCCTGCATCAACGTTCTCACTGACTTACTCATTATAAACTGATGCTGAAGAGTTGGGTGGGACTGAACATTTGCAAATCTGTGTACCCATTTGTGTAATTTAAAAAACAAAAACCTGCAAGAAATCTTAAGTCTTAAGTAAATGCAATCTACTTGACACCACAGTCTCACAGTCCTTCTGTTCTCAGCCTACTTTTCATAGTCAGCTGTTTTTGTCAGATAATTTATGCTTCTCATCAAGTTAGGTTTTTACAAGCTTTACATCAGTTTTTGCCATTTCTCTTGCATTTGTTAGTCCCCTCTCCTCTATTTAATACCACTGTTACTACTATGACTAACAGTTTATCATTTAATCATTAAATGCTCTTGTACCGTACCCTCTGTTCTCCGTTCCCCTATTTCACCACCCCAGTCTCCCACTCCCTCCGCAGCTGTCCAGACATGCAGTAGAGTTTGGCAGCAACTGTTGAGCGTAGTGTGTGTTGTGTATACGTGCACTAGATCATGTTGAGGTGTGTGTGTGTGTGTGTGTGTGTGTGTGTGTGTGTGTGTGTGTGTGTGTGTGTGTGTGTGTGATGGTAATAGAGGCATTCTCTGAAAAGAGGCAGTATCTTTCCTATCACATTTTCATAGCTCCTCCTCCATAGCTCCTGCTTGTCTTAAATACACACATACACAAACCCTCCCCCTTCAGTTCGTACCTGTTCAGGCTAGACACGGCAGGTCTGGGTGTGTGCGTGTGTGTATAGCCAGCGATAACTTTGTTCTTCAGAGAGTGGACAGATTAAAGTAATGCTTTTGAGGTGCCTGGGGGCCAGCAGCAGTTTTGAGGAAGAGTGGACAGCACTGAGTGGTCATCTCCACACGGGGTTCAGGCCGGTGAATGGGCCCGGACAGACAGGTAGACACACAGATCTCAGAACAGGGGTTTTATGTAATATTCTGCAGGATAGAGGGTTGAACTTGGACCGTTCGGTTACAGGACAGCATCTTTATCCACTTTTGCCTGTTTATTTTAAAACAGTATCATGGATTGACAGTCTTCTGCTCAGCTTGTTGTGATCAGCTTGTGTTTTGTGTAGATGGATTCCCACATGGGAATTTGAACACTGGAGGGTGTTCTTTTGACAAGCTGCCTCAAAACTGCCTATATTTTCTGCCCAAAATGTCTATTTGGATGTGTTTTACTGTACACTGCATGTGTCTGTGTGCATCTTTGTGTTCACTGTTTACTTTTGCTTTCCACAGGCTGGGAATGATGTTGCACTGTCAGTGACACTTCTTTTCCTCTGTTTCACGGTTTATTCCTTTCTCTTTCCATCCCTCACTCCTCTTCTCCCTCCAGAAGCTCTCCACAGGCCGTTCGGCCTGGACTCGGCGGCGCTGACGGAGGCGGTGCGCTGGAGCTCCAAGGAGAACCTTCTGGGGGCGGCCGAGAGCGACCCCAACCTCTTCGTTGCACTTTACGACTTCGTAGCCAGCGGAGACAACACGCTCAGCATCACTAAAGGTAAACAACGGCATGGGACTGTGCACTTTTCTTAGACACAAAATCTGTGTTTATCTGTATGTTGTCTACTTATCAGTTGTCTCACTGCCACAAATTCCGATTACACAAGAAGGTTTTAGTCATGTCACATGCTGAAACTCGACTTGAAAGACTAGACTCCACTAGACTCTCCTCTACATCATCACTAGAGGCTGTTGCTCGGCTACCCAGTGTGATGTTCCTCCGACAGATATCTTTCCACGTCACTGATCACTCTCAACCACGCCTTGCTGAGCAACGCTGTTAACATTTGTAGCAACAGTACAGTGGGTGATTCTTTAACAGGCACCACTGAATCGTATACCAGAGAGTCATCAGTAAAAACTTCTAGGCCCGCCAGTGATTGGCAGGTCGCTTACGCCTAGAGAGAATATTTATTGAGTGCAAGTGTAGTTATGCCAGAGGAATGTTGTGTATCAATAGAGGTTACCCAACCGCCTCTGTAGTTTCACCTTGTGGCGGCAGCAGCCCCTCCCCTCTGATGTCCCACAGCTCTCTCACTCTCTCATGGTGATGTTAAAATAATATTGTAACTTGTGTGCACTTGTAGTTTGGTCTTATAAACAGGGTGGGAAATTAACATCAGCCATCATCCAAAAGTTTATTTCTACTCTATCAGCCACTTTGGCAGGTAACCAAACATTGTCTGGACTGGAGGTTGAAAAATCATTTTAAGCTTTTAATACTGAAAGTGGTGGGGCAATGTGGCTGGTGGATGAACATGTTAGCTCAAGTTAAATAACCAAGATGCCAATGATGTGTACACTGTCTTTGACTGAGAGTAAGGAGATTGGAAGACCATCTTTTCACCTTGTATCCTTATGTTAATCCCCTCTCTGTCACTCTCTCTTTCTGCTCTAAACCTCTTCTCTCTCAACCAGCAGCAGTTAACCAATCAACCAGCTGCCCCCCTGAGTAATGAGCTTAAAATATCCTCATAATATTATCCAGAGACAGCCAGGCTTGTGTCCCTAACCGATCTAAAGCGTTAAACATGGAGGAGTGTGTTAATTATCCATCGTTTTAAGACTTGCACAGCAGCTGCCTGGGATGGAAATGATGCTTAGACCCTGACTCACAGACCAAATCCGAGACTCCTGCCCTCCTGCATGCACATGTGCGCGCACACTTACAGTCTCTATTGCACTTTTTCTATGTGTCCCACTCTTTCTCTCTCTCTCACTTGGAGTCATGCACACCATGGCATGCCTCTAATGCTGTGTTAATATGGAATCCGTTCAACTGTAATAATAACAGGTGGATGAGGGCAGCGGGCCGGGGCTGATCACAGAGAGGGACTTAACAGGCCTGCGTCTGGGGCTAATCACTGTCTCCTCTCCATGCCAGGCCAAACCAGGCCAGGCCAGAGCCTCGCTTAAAGCACACATGGCTCCCACTGTGAGGCAGGGAGGCAGTCAGTGTTTCCACTCCCACAGACTTACAGACACAGACGACAGACACAGAGGAGACTGGTGGGTTGGAGGGCTGGTCGTGGCTTGCCGACTCTGTCTAATGTAGGATTGCTATGATAGTGTGTTTAGTTTTATGAGCTAGACCTGCATCTCTGTTTGACTGTTACGCGTCTGTCAGGAGGCTGTGGCTGCCTCGCTAACCTGACTGCGTTCTGTTGGTTAATGTTTACTCTACTGAGTCGGAGTATTACATTCCACAGTGCTTAATGTTACAGTATGTTACGCAAACCCCTGTAGTTTTGGCATGTCCCTCTAGGCATAGATTAACAAGGATTATGCTACTGTGTCACAATAGCCTCAGGGCTAAGATACTGTGTAGTCATCAGAGCGGCTGAAATTTGTGAATGAACAGTTTTTTTGTGAATGTGTTAATCATTGGGGGATGAGGGATACCTTGATTGTGAAATTTGAGTCTAAGTGGAGAGAGAGATAAAGACAAATGTAGACAGGAAGAAAAAGCAGAGTGGAGGACGAGTGTGGTGGAAGTGCAGAGGTTGGCAGACTCGTACTTCCTGCTCCCTCCCCCGGCGGTCTGACCGTCTGCTCTCTGCCAGACCAGCTCACCGTCACTCCCTGCCAGCCACTGCCCCCTTAACTTACTCTTTCTTCCTTTCCCTCTCTCTTCCTCCATCCATCCATCCCTTCCTGCAGGCAGGCTGAGGACTGGCAGGGTTGGTCTCTGCTCCTCAGTGTCCTGCAGGCAGTCGTCTCTGTTTGTTGTTCTGCTGTGTCCCTGCTTCCTCCAGTCTCCAGCACACCAGCCGCTCTGCTCCCTCCCTGTCTCCAGCATTGACGTCAGAGACAGACGGATAGAGACAACAGACCAAGTCACGACATGCCTAGCTTTACCTAGCCCTCTATGACAGATATGCTGTACGCCCAACCCTATCATTGTTCCTCTGCTGTTGATTTAGTTTCAGCGAGAGGCACGTCGTATCTATGACTCCTCTCCCCTGGATGTGATCTGTTATTAAAGCATAACGACCAGGGCTGTAACTTGATGAGAAAGTTTCTCTCTACTTGTTCTCTTTCTAACTCAGTTGAAAGAAAAGGTGGAGTGTTGGACACATGGTGCTGGACCAAAAAGCTCTGTTCTGAAAGAATGAAAACCTGTAATCCCCATTGGACCTGTAATTACTACATAGCACGTTAAAAGCATCTTTCTAAACTTGTGATCAGAGAATTAATCTTTTACATTTACATTTTAGGCATTTGGCTAAGGCTTTTGTGGGGATCAAACCTGTGACTTTATAACCCAGTTTGTCTAACCGCTAGGCCACGCTGCCAGCGATCAGATCACCATCAGATCTAGTCTTACAAGTTTCCTTATTCTGTTTCCTCTCCTGTGTCCAGGTGAGAAGCTGCGTGTGTTGGGCTACAACCAGAATGGCGAGTGGAGTGAAGTGCGCTCTAAGAACGGCCAGGGCTGGGTGCCCTCCAACTACATCACGCCCGTCAACAGCCTGGAGAAGCACAGCTGGTACCACGGGCCTGTGTCCCGCAGCGCCGCCGAGTACCTGCTCTCCTCCCTCATCAACGGCAGTTTCCTGGTGCGGGAGAGCGAGAGCAGCCCCGGGCAGCTGTCCATCTCGCTCCGCTATGAGGGGAGAGTCTACCACTACCGGATCAACACAGCCTCCGATGGAAAGGTAGAACCAGGAACAGTTTAGTGTGTTTGGGGTTTGGTGGTGTCTGGGTTGTTGAGTAGAGCTGCACGATTATCACTAAAATGACAATCCTGATTATAAGATAAGATAAGATAAGTTATCACTTTATTAATCCCTGTGGGGAAATTCGGGAATCTATCTAGAGTTTGTGATGACAATTATTAATCACAATGGTTAGAGTTTGTGATGACAGTTATTAATCACAATGGTTAGTCTTGATGATTTGAGGAACAAATTTATTTTACTTCCCTTTTGGTGTGTGTGTGTGTCTGTTCATATCAACATTTTGATGACATTCTGATGTATGATCATGCCTAACTGTGCAGCCCTAAAGTCCTGTTTGCAGTAGTTGGATTTAGGACATTACCAGGTTTTTTAAACTATGTCCTCTTTCTCTTTGTCCTCTTCTCTCTTTCCTTCTCCCTGCCCACCTCCATCCTACCTTCTTTCCCTCCCCCCCAGGTATATGTGACGGCTGAGAGCCGTTTTGCCACCCTGGCCGAGCTGGTCCACCACCACTCCACTGTAGCCGACGGCCTGGTCACCACACTGCACTACCCGGCACCCAAATGTAACAAGCCCACAGTGTACGGTGTGTCACCCATCCATGACAAGTGGGAGATGGAGCGCACCGACATCACCATGAAGCACAAGCTGGGAGGAGGCCAGTACGGCGAGGTGTACGTGGGCGTGTGGAAAAAGTACAACCTCACGGTGGCTGTCAAGACGCTCAAGGTCAGCAGGCACTCTTGTAGTCATGATTTGATTTATCTGAACTTTGTTTCAAGAAATGCAATTATAGAATTATCCTGTTCACAATTGGGAGCGATGGTCATTCTCCCAGCCCCATTTCGGCTGTGACGAGGCATGAGCAAAACCATGGTCATAGATCACCACCTGCAGGTGGACTTGGGTATTGCATGTGATATCACTGTAGATATTTTTAATTTGTTCCACCTGCTAAATATGTCCAGCTCATTAATAAAATATTTTTTTCTTTTCTCTTTCTTTTCCTTTTCAATTCCCTAATGACAGGAGGACACCATGGAAGTTGAAGAATTTCTGAAAGAGGCAGCAGTTATGAAAGAGGTTAAACACCCAAACCTCGTTCAGCTACTAGGTCAGTACTTATGGATAACCCTGATTTAAAACCTAATTCCACCAAGGTTCCTTCCAGTATTTATTCCAGTATTTCCATTATTCCAGTATTTATTATCTTTGCAACTGTATTCAGACCTCTGCTCCTCCCCCAGGTGTGTGCACATTGGAGCCTCCCTTCTACATTGTAACAGAGTACATGCCCCACGGCAACCTGCTAGACTACCTGAGGGAGTGTGACAGGGAGGAGGTGAACGCTGTGGTGCTGCTCTACATGGCCACACAGATCTCCTCCGCCATGGAGTACCTGGAGAAGAAGAACTTCATACACAGGTAAGGGGCTGTCTGTGTATCTCCCTGTATGCGTCTGAAATCTCATATTTCACAGTAGTCTAATTTCTGTTTTTTCTTCTTGCCATCCCTCCCTTGTTTCCTCCCTCACTTCCTCTCTCCCTCCATCCTTCCCTCCTCCACCCCTCCCTCTCTCAGGGACCTCGCAGCGAGGAACTGCCTGGTTGGGGAGAACCATGTGGTGAAGGTGGCAGACTTCGGGCTTAGCAGGTTGATGACCGGTGACACCTACACTGCCCATGCTGGGGCCAAGTTCCCAATCAAATGGACCGCGCCGGAGAGCCTCGCGTACAACACCTTCTCCATCAAGTCTGACGTCTGGGGTGAGCAATACATGCACATACATACATACACACACAGCATTCATTGGTTCTCTTACAGCATACTTCTCTTATGCTCATGTTTGATTCTCCATATTATTCTTCCCTGCAGCATTCGGGGTGCTGCTGTGGGAGATTGCCACCTACGGCATGTCTCCATACCCGGGCATCGACCTGTCTCAGGTCTATGACCTCCTGGAGAAAGGCTATCGCATGGAACAGCCTGAAGGATGCCCACCCAAGGTCTACGAACTCATGAGGGCATGTGAGTAACCGCTAACTTATCTACCGTGACCTAATCCACAAAGTGGTAGCACTGTGCTGGGAAGACATGGATAGAGCTTGACTGCATAGACATGAATCAGTAGGGTTTGCCAGTTCTCTCAGATCTATTTTGTGTTCCACTTCACTGTATCCTGTCATGAAAAACAAAATACTGGAAGCTACCCATTTTTATTCATTTTTTTAAGAAAACAAATTCCTGCCCTCTGATCTCTGAACCAGAGGACCTGTGGAAGAAATGCCTGTTTTGCAACCAAATCACTTCAAAATCCATTTCCAAGTCATCTTTAATCATCAAACATGGTCATTTATTGTATTAACACGTCTGTCGATCATTTTAAGAGTAGAAAATATAAATGAAGGGTGCACCAGCCCATTATGGGCAGTTATGCTATGTGTGAGTGACTGCAATTTCCCGTGTCTCTCTCTACCAGGCTGGCAGTGGAGCCCATTGGACCGGCCTTCATTTGCTGAGATCCACCAAGCCTTTGAGACGATGTTCCACGACTCCAGCATCTCTGAAGGTACAGTCACATGTCGCTTATCCTCAGCTGGCATGCAGATCAACTGTCAATCTTTTTTGTAGCTCAAGGCCTGCTTTCATAAAGCTTCTAAAAATAGGAGCACTGATTAAGCTGAAGAGACTAAATGGATCTCGGATTAGCCTTCTTGACTTTTTATTTATTTATTTTATGAAGAGCCGCAGTCTATCCACCTTAGCTTCTGGAAGTGGAAGGTCTTAGATTAAACTTTAATGATCCCTGTTGGGGAACTGGGTCATTGCAGCAGTACAGAATACAATATAGGTATGAAAAGAACAACTGGAGAGTATTGAAGATAGTACAAGAAATAATTGGAACAGAAGAATATATTTAGGATAAGAACATATTGATAAATTACAATAAATAATTTAACAAAGATACAGTAACTGGAGAGCTGAAAGGGTGAAGGAAAAAGTGAGAGAGAGAGGTTTAAAACCCACAGATTTAGAGAGAGCTGACACATTTTCATGCCAATTTTTGTAGTTTTTGTGGGTCAGTGGCTTTGGATTGTGGCTGCCTTTAACTGAGTCCTCTTTATTCATTGCAGAGGTAGCAGAGGAGCTGTGTAAGACGGCCTCTTCTGGTCACGGCGGGCCGCTGCACTCCTTCGGCCACGACATGCCCCTGCTGCCCTCCAAATCCCGCACACTCCGCAAGCACACAGAAAACAAGGAGAACATTGAGGGCGGGCTCGACGGGCGGACCGACCACGGGACGCACGGTCACTCAGGTACAGCCGGCCACGCCTACCACAGTACCAACCAATCAGGTGCAAACAGTCATGCTTCTGCAGGTATGCGAGTCCACACCCATTCTGAGAGGCTGCAGCGTCGCCAAGCCCGCCGTCTGAAGAGAAGGGCGGCCATCTTCCTGGAAGACTGACCACCAGGCCCAACAACTGGCCGGCAGCCAGTAGATCAACCAGTCCAGTCTGTCACAACAGTTGCAGAGCAAGGATAGCCTGAAAGAGTCACATTGGCCACATGAAAGAATCACATTGGCCTAGGATTACAACACTGGAACAACACGTCAGTGCTGTTGCAGGGGTTGAATACTACAGTCATTTTCCTTGATGAAAGCATAGTGATAAAGCATTTGATTCCCCTGTCACCTACTCTGACCCAAGGTGGCATGAGGCCTGTTTGTATTAATTTGCATGTATGTTATCTGTGATTTGAATTAACACAAGGATTGAAGATCTGCCTCATTCTGTCTTGTCCTACTAATTACATCACTATAATTAACGTATTAACCATCAATGCTTGGTAACAGGACTTGGATTAAGATTGGCCAACCCTAATATTAAATTTGCATTAAACTGTCTGTTTGTTTTATTTATTGCTTTTTTTTTATGTTGAAAATAAAAAATTCTTCAACTGTATGTTTAGTTGATATGTGAAAAAGAGGGATAATCGAATCTGCCCTCTGCTTTCCCCTTTTATATCACCTTTCCACCATTTAATTTAGCTTTTAAGTTTTAGTTCATAGAACATACATCTTCACTAATGCTGTGAACATACAGCAACTTTCCCAAAGTCATAAACACCATTAAGACCCTGCTCCAAAACATCTCCTTGTTTCTTCACTAATGTTATCAGGAAAGTTTACACAGGAAAAAAATGTAATGGGAAAGATTGGAAACACAAACTGCATTTTTTACTTATATTTACTAATAGTCATTTTAACAAGTGGATTTAGAAGTGTATATAAAAAAATAAATGAAAAGAGTTGTCATAGCTGTTGGCAGTGAACTGCTGTGTGCTCTTGTTCATTCCACAAAACTACTTTATGGATGTAAACAATTAACTAGGAAAGATGATTCATCATGCTTAGTTATTTCACATCTGTGAAGATAAGAGAAGTAGGACTTCTGCAAACAGTAGAGGTGGAATTTAAACATTCTCAGCTAATCTAGTTGGTGTTGTTGCCTGCTACTGCTCCTGTTTTTTCCACCATTATCCATTAATTCAAATACTGGTTAGTAAAACTGATGCACTATCCTGGATTGATTTAAAGGCTAGCAGGCTATTAAAATGTCTTTTCCTCTTGGAGCAAAGTTATGCAACATTTGTAGTAATAGTGGATGGGCAGTTTCTGCTTGGCATGCTTACGCATCCTAGCAGTGATGTCTGCTATGAAGTTGCTCCCTGGGGTATATTCATCATCCCATCTTTCACAAGCTTAAATTGTAAATCATTAGATTGGCGTCAGTGTGTGTGTGTGTGTGTGTGTGTGAAACTGGCGTGGGCTTAAAACTTTCCATCCACTTTCCTGAAATGCTTTTTCTTCACTTCTTATGACTCCCCAAGGAGGAAAGAACAGCTTTTAGTAAGACGGAGAGAATAGAAATCCATCTTATGACATGCAGTTGCAGTTGCAGTTGCCTGATCAAATGAGTGACATTAATGTATACAGAAAAACAAATTGAGAGATTAAAATAATTCAGACAAATATCCACCCCTATCTAGCTGGATGTTAACCACACTTTGACTGAATTAAGGTGGGCCTAATTCATTCTTTTCATCTCTCTCTAGGTCTGGTTTCTACTTTGCTAGGAGGGGATGGTCGATCAGGCAGCTCCCCAGCTCTGCCCCGAAAACAGCAGCCTCGAGATAAATCCCCCAGCAGCCTTTTGGAGGATGTACAGGACACGGGCACATTCACACGAGACCGAAAGACCGGCTTCTTTAGCTCCTTCATGAAGAAGAAATCTTCCTCCTCCTCTTCTTCTTCTTCTCCATCCTCCCAGCTCCAACAGAACCTGCCGACACCCCCCAAGAGGAGCAGTTCCTTCCGGGAGATGGAGACACAACCTCATAAGAAATACGAGCCCACGGCTGCCTTCAGCGCTCCTCCTCCCCTGCCCCAGTCAGACAGTCTGGGGGGCTTCTCTGCCTCTCCCTCCCACTCCCACGGGGAACCCACCCAGGCCCAGTCCCGCTGCTGTGGAGCCACTTTTGGACAGAAGCCCTCTGGTGGAGGCCCTGGGTCCCAGGTGGGGAGCAGCAGCAGCTGGGGGGGCCTAGCTGGCTTTTTTACCCCTAGACTCATCAAAAAGACCCTGGGGCTAAGGACAGGGAAGTCGACCTGTTCGGAGGAGGGTGGAAGTATGGTTGGAGGGCCCAAGCCCTTCCCCAGGTCCAATTCTACCTCCTCCATGTCAGCTGGGCTGCCTGACCTGGAGCGCATGGCTCTGACTTTACCTAGGAACCGCAGTGCTAAACCCCCTCTGGAGAGAACTGCCTCCACCACCTCCCAGCCAGAGAACGGGGCAGCGCGGCCCTCAGAAACCCTGCTGAGGAGGATGGATGAGGGGACGGCACAGATCAGGGAGAGGCCCAAAGCCAAGCTGTTGCCCCGGGGCACAGCCGTAGGGGTGAGGGCACCAGGGGTTGGGGGTGAGGCCGGGGAATCGGACAGTCTCTCCCGGGTCAGGGAGGGTAGAGAGGAGAGTGGGGGAGGGCAGGACAGGCAGCAGGGGTGGTCGTCTCCTTCTAAGACTTCTGGTTCGGGTGCGTCATCAGCTGCTGCAGGTGTACCGACTCACAACCACAAGGTCCCGGTCCTGATCTCCCCCACGCTGAAGCACAGCCCGGCTGACGTGCACCTGGTGGGGGTGGACTCTCAGGGGAACCGCTTCAAACTGTTGTCTGAGCACCAAGCAGACCGAGACCGGCCACGACTGGTCAAGCCCAAGTGTGCTCCTCCTCCCCCTCCCACCCTGCGCAGCCTCCAACACTCCTACAGCGGCGACGGAGAGGAGCAGGTAGGGGGAGCGCCCGTGGAGGTCAACGGAGACACGTTAAAAGGTCATAGGTCAGGGCGAATATCAGGAGGAGCGGTGACGGGTAGACCGTCAGTGCCACCACCACAAGTGCCTCCTGCACCTTCTTCCTTTTCCTCATCTTCCTCTGCTACCAACAACAACACGACTCCCACCAAAATGGCCAACGGTGCCACCACCACTGCCTCCTCTTCACACACAGCACCGTCCGCCGGTTCCAAAGTGGCGCTGCGGCGGACCAGGCAGCAGGCGGAGCGGGTGCCTCTGGAGCGGGTGAGCCGCGAGGCCCTGCTGGAGTGCGCTGAGTGCCTGAGCAGCGCCCTCCACGCCAGCTCCGAAAGCCCCTCCAGCAGCCAGGTGCTGGACGCCGGCCACCAGCTGCTAGACTACTGCTCAGGTTACGTGGACTGCATCCCTCAGATGAGGAACAAGTTTGCCTTCCGGGAGGCGGTGGGGAAGCTGGAGCTCAACCTGCAAGAACTGAGGGCCTCGTCGTCCGGAGGCGGAGGGCTGAGCAGCCTGGGGCCTAGCCCCGCCTTGGACAACCTGCACAGCTGTATTAAAGAGATTAGTGATGTAGTACAGAGGTAGCCACTGTGACAAGACCAACCGTCACCCCACACTACCCGACAGACCGCTTCTATTCCCTTTTTTATGTTTCTGGTTCTAATGACAGCTTTTTGGGGGACGAAATGAGAGGAATCTCTAAAGTACCTCAGAGAAATCACTACAAATTGTTTATCTTTTTATTGTTTACAGAGGACTGTTTCATAAAATGCCAGTGTGGACAATAATGTTGCTCTGACCTGTACATACAAAAAAAAAATGTTTATACCAAACTAAATGTGGTTCAAGTCACGCCATGAAATCTTCTGCCCCGAGTCTCCACCTGGTTGTGATAAAGGCCTCTTTGTTAAATGAATGTGGAGTGTATCAGCTGTCTGTAGCCAGCCCAGAAAGTAGGTAACGAATAAGCTCATTCTGTTTATGTCAGTCTGTCATACACTGAGCAGGAACAATGGTGGTTGTGCCCAGCTTCACTGAAAATATTAGGCGTCCGTTTCCCTGACTAAGATCAAGCAAAGTGATTCACGTATCTATGGGGATCATCCATTGAGAGTATTTTGTTTTACAGTACAGTATTTTTCTCAGTGTTTGGGGAACTGAGTGACCTAAAGCCATTTTTGAAAGCCATTTTAATCTAAAATCGAAGGATTGGAATCGGCAGCAACATCACAATTTGATTTGATTCCAGTTTTTTGGGGTCACAATTCAACGCCATTTTATTTTCAGTGCAGATCTTTTGTCAAATCATTTCAATTTCATAGACTGACAGTCATTGTTTTTCAAAGGAATGAAGGAGAAAAAAAAGTGATAAAACCATATTCAATAACTGAAGTTCCCCAAAACTGTCTTTGTTGGTGTTTGTTAAACAGCTTGACTTGTTGGTATCTGGTTATCACCTTGTTTTCAGTCTGAGAATCATCTCACAGTTGGAATTATTTTGACTGTGACATTGCTAGATGTCGCTACAAGCTGAGAGACATTAATTAAGGCTGGACAAGGGAAATGGATCACTTAACACTATTGGCATCTCCATTAAAAGTCATTTGACAAGCGTGTAAATAGGCTCAAATGAAACATGAAAAGTTTACCTTTCAGCAATACCAAATACATGCTTATTGAATTGAAAAAGAATCACGTTAAAACAAGGAAAGACACATTTGCAATTTTTACATGAATCGATTTTGTTTGTCCACCACAACTACTAAAACATAATGAAAGAGTGTAGGGCGTTTTATCATATCCACAGCATTTATCTTTGTTCTGGTGACTTGACTAACGTTCACACCTTAACACAGTGCCACATGGATGCGGGGAAAAAAATCCCAAATCCCCTAAAGCATTTCAATATTTATATCCTTGCACAGTACATTTCCTTCTTGTATATTGGGAAGTAGAGAGAGTAGAGTGAGGAGAGAGAGCACAGGGTAGAGCATGGGGAGGTGAAGCGGGACAGTATCTCTATAAGTGTCCTTCTGAGTATGGACAGTGCTGGATTCCCTGTAGCCTTGTCATGGCCTCAGTGCCTCCGATTCTTCAATGTATGAACACTGCAAAATACAGCGACCTACTCACCGTAATCACACAGTACTGATCTCTCAACAAACAAACTGCAGTATGTCTTCAGCACATGAGCGATTTGTACATTATTTGGTTTCAAAGAAAAAATGCTTTTTAGAATGTCTTTACGTATGAACTTGAATTTTAAATTATTCTTTTTTTTTTTTTATTAAAAGCACAGACCTATTTTGAAAGAAAAAAATGTTATGTAAATATTTGATTTATTTCATATCCAGGAAACAAAGTTTTATGTGTGGTCACAACATAAAGAGAAATGTTTTTGACTGAAGAGATGTATTTGCAAGACTGAGGCCCATTCAACCACATCTGAATATCTGCTTTATGAATGTATTATTCTTCTGTTCTTCAGTTCTCAACCAGGTCGAATGTTCATCTGCATGAATCTTTATTTTCCTCAGTTGAGAAAGGTGCCATTTTGTTTTTGTTTTTTTTCATTTATCGGCCCTTAGTTTTAATTTTGGTCACATTAAGATGTAATAAATGGAGTCCTGAAACAGCTGCTCTGTTTTTTGAGCACGTTTGGCCAAAATATAGTATTTTACAAACTAAAATTTGTACCGTGCCGGTCGCGCATATGCACACATACAACACTCAGCTTCCATATCGCATATCTCCACATGAATGTGTGGTTTTGTTTTCTTCTTTTTTTTTTTTTTTTTTTTTTTTTTTACCTTGGCTCAAATCTTAATGTACACTGGATAAGGCCTCAGACACATTGGTTCATTGACACATGTTGCATCCAAATACTACCGCTCTAACAGTTCATGTCTAAACACTATAGGTCTATAACACTCTCTAAATGTCTTTGTTGATGACACTTGATAATTTCCAGACATAAGTTCTTGTCATTTAGTTTTGTGGTACATTTTGAATTCTGCCCATTATTTCCACTTAATTCAGCATGTGTGCCTCTGCTCAGTAAGATGCCCCATTTCTTGCCAAACAGGATGTTATGAAACAAACTGTTGTTTCTTTTCTTCTCACTGTGAGGCTCAAATAACAAGAACAAGAGATGCCATTATCTTTTTTTTTTTTTCTTGCTACAAGATATATCCAGTAATATTTTCCTTATGATTCTTGGTGCCTTTTCGTGAACAAATCGTTTATGTACAGTGCACGATCACTGCAAGAATTTACAGGTATGGCAATGTGTAATATTACAGAATTAAAACATTCTGTGTTATGATCTTTCAGATAACTAATGCTTGCCATGAGATTGTGTGATACGGTTATCACTACAACATGCATTTCTATGATTGGGAGGTTTATGGTCAGACTCAACTTGAAAAAGAAAAGTGCAATTTGTATTCCTAGATGATGTATTTGGATACTTGGTTACTTAGATCATTTATTTGTGGCCACTGCTACTGCACCATGTAGTGTTGCCTCTCCAACAAATGACAAATATGAGGCCGGTGCACAAAGCCCAAGCTGCTCTGTTGTCTCATAATCTGACCGCTTCAAAACTACTTCTAATGTTTGCTTTCTGTGATATTCTTCATGATTGCCTAGTACCAATTTGGCCTCTTTTCTTCTCTTGCCACCTTTTGGTTTTTAGTGCATCTTTCCTGTGGAGCTGGTTTCCCCAAAATACATCAAGCCTTATTAAAGACTGAAAAAAAACCCATCTCATCTTTGTTCAAAGAAATGTAATCTACCTGTGAAGGTAGACCTTGAAACTAGCCAGAATCCAACACTACATTTGTTTCCAATTTGGACTTTTGTAAAGACCAACAGATCCATCTTTTTGTTGTTGTTGTTGTTTTAGGAGTAAAGGAGGAGTAAAACACATGCAGACATTCAATCAATGATTACAGTGTCAACAAATTCATTTGGTGCCAGTGTTTTTGTTCCTCAAATCTGATATCTGAACCCATGGTATATTTAATATTTGAGCTGACCACAAATATCCATATTCTGCTCATTCTCATGATCAGTCTTCTGCGTTATCTTTATTTATGCTGCCTGTATTTATACTGTATATCTTTTTTTCCCCTCTCTCCCTGTTTGATGAGAACAGTGCTGGAGAACATGTATGTACACATCATTATACCAAAGGCCACTTCTTCAGTTGTACGAGTGCAATGAGAACCGAAACACACACCATAAAGGAATATGTGAATCTAAACAGGGATGAAAAATGGCAGAGATGTTAACATATTAACTTTTTTATTGTACAAAATATATATTTTGTGTGTTTTTCTTTTTTAATTTAAAGCTCACATATGTTATATTACTGTGAAGTTCTCCTTATCAGTGTTAAACATATTGTAAATAATAAAGATATTGATGAATACTGCAGAGTTTTTGATTAATCCTTTATCTGCCTGCCAACAGTTTTAGTAGACTGTGCATTTATTTTTAACAGAGGTTCATAATTATCGAAGCATTCTACTTTGAAGTACAGTACAGCTTGACAGACTTGTGAGGGAAACCTGAGCCAGCGTCCGTTTAGAAATTAATTTTAGGCAAATCCTCCAGAGCAAAGGCCCATTATGAAATCCTCACATTGACCCTGAACATCATTGTGCAGTTTTGCTCTTTAAATGTGTGTGCAATAATACTCTGGTAGGGGAAGTTGATCCCCCAGCATCTCTGGGATGGGATGGGATGGGATGGGATGGGGGCTTCTTCATCATCATCATCAGCCTGTTCAGCAGCATCCCGCCGTGACGCCTGGCCACACCATATCCGACTCCTCCCCAATCGTAGCCTATTGTAAAGATGGCGTCCATCATGGAGGGGCCGCTAAGCAAGTGGACTAACGTCATGAAAGGCTGGCAGTACCGTTGGTTTGTTTTGGACTACAACGCTGGCTTGCTGTCATACTACACGGTACGTAATTTCTCAGGACTTGTAATCGCTAAACTGTTTAAGTGCAAGGGAAGAGATGGTAGAAGTTGCCACTGGTTGTCAAACCCAAGTGGGATAAGGGCCTAGTGTTTGTCAGGAGTTGGGAGTCTCAGCTGGCAGAAAGAGGCGGGCATTGTGTGTGATACAGCCCTAACTGACCAATCGTAACGACGCATGAGGACCAACTGACGAATCGCGTGACAGTATTTTCCCCACTTCCTAGAGTCAAGATTCCAGAGTGATCTAGCTAGCAAAGCTACTAGCAAAGATGTTAGCAGTAGCACTGTCAGACTTCTCGTCTTGTTGTCAATAGTTTGCTGTATTGAATGATAGAGCCTGAAGTATGCATGGTTTATTAAACACTTCCCTGCTCATATTGGATAGTCTGTGTTTGTCCCCAATACTTGAATAGCAATCCGAAACTGGAGTGGAGATCTGTGCTCGCTGGTTTTGCTAGCCAAAGAGCTAACATGACAGCACGGGAGGAGACAGGTTGCTATTTTGCTGTTTGGCAAGTGCCAGGGCAACGAATAAATCGTACACTGATTTATACTGTCAAGGGTGAACCGAACAGTTATCTTATCACTCAGCTCAGTGCCTTAGCAAAGCAAGCCGGCAGTGTGTGCGGTCCACTCCTCTCAAAGTGCGTTTTCATGATTGTATGAACCGTCAAAATAAAGCATTAGGTCATCTTCTTCCCTCGTCGTCTTTGACACATTTTAGCCCAACTTAGCCAGGCTCAGGAAGAACTTGTTAGTATTTACTTTACAGAAACTCCTTTGTATACAATGCCCGTAAAACGTTAAAGCCCAAGCTCTGATTGAATATGATTTGGCTTAGATAACACTGGTAACCTGGATAAACCGTGAAAACAGTCAGTGTGACGGACCAGGAAGAGTGACAGGTGAGATGTCAGGTAGCTAGGCAGGTTAACTTTCCAGTTACATTGCAGGGAAAAACCCATTTCCTCCACATTGTAGTCCACCTTCGTATCAGATTGATAAGATTGATATTTTTTGCCATTAGGCTGTAACTGGCATCTTAAACTCTGCTACATTTAAACACAGACCAGAAGTTAAGAAGGGAGACTGTTGTATAGTTGGCTCAAATTACACATTGATACTGATAGCCTGATGCAAAACAGGAAGACATGACTGTGAGGTTCGTTTGTGGTTAGCCTAAAGTGGAACCATCCTTATCTAAACTCTGCATACTGATTGTTGTTAAAATGTTCCTAACTTAACAAAAACAACTGCTGGCTGTACTTGTTACATGATATGTGTACTGGACGAGTTCTCCCTAGCGTCATTCAGCAATCAGCACAGGCTTAAGCATAATGTCATACTGAACCTTGGCTATGTCTATCCTGCATTCACTGCTTAACCCCTGATTTGTTCTGTTGTTGTCTTGCAGTCAAAGGACAAGATGATGCGAGGATCCAGAAGAGGCTGTGTGCGACTCAGGGTAAGACATGCAGGATTACGGCTGTCCTGACTCCTGACAGATGTTGTTCATGAATCAAGTGCATATTCTCTCTGGGACTCCTATAGATATAAAAAGGCTGAGGTGCTGCTGTCTGCTTTCCCAAGTATTTGGAATAGTTTCCAAGGCATGTTGGTGCCAAGTACAGTGCAGCACTTCCTGTGTGTGATCTCTGATGGACAAGGCTTGCTTAGCCAAGCACATTCTTCTTTTTGACCCACAAAAGGCTGGTAGATTATACAAGCAATATGCCACAGTTTCATCTGTTTGATCAGGGTGAGAGACTGATTTATACTATAATAAGTCTTTTGTACCAATAGCTTCAGGTATGCAGGAAGGTAATAGCTATGCTAATTACCTGATTTGTTGGCCTAGTTCAACCTGTGTGAAGATATCCTGCAGCCATTTTCCCAACCCTACTGCTCCACTTTTGTATGTATTCCAGCAGAGGCATTTTTGCATTTGCAGTGAGTTTTCAGTATTGAAGTATGTCCACTAGATGGCAGCAGTTGCACTACCATCTGTTTTATTACTTCTTCAAGGAGTGGAGGGAAGGGTAGTTACAAAAAAAGATCATTCTCAATGCAGTTGGATTCCTTAAAATAAATTGTGGCACTTCACACTGATGGTCTGATTTGTTGCACTTCTCATGATCTCACACTGCCGTTAACTGCTAAGGGACTGTGTCTAAATTTGTAATGAAGGAAAAAGCTATCTTCTTTTAAAAATGGCACCACATCTACAGTTTATCCTGTAAGGGGATAAGGGCATGTGATTGCGCATGTCCAGAGAGAAGATAGGTAGGTAGGTCAACATCGCATAGCTGCAGTAGGACTATGAGGATAATATTTGTCTCTTGTCCACGCTCAAGGCAGGTGTTGGGTGAGCTAGTGTGTATCATTTGCCCAGGCTGCAGTTGGTTTACTTTGAGGTTTTCAGGGTTTTTGCAGTGTTCAAACCTCTGGCTACAAGCTGCTTTCTACCTCATAAACTATTTTGAGCTGATGGAGGTTTGTGGAGTGTTTTTAGGGGATAGGTGTGGGATTTTGCAGTAAAAATCTGTTTAGTTCTGTATTTTAAAAACAATCCTAACAAAGGGCTCTGTCTTTGCCTGTCGTGTGTGTGTGCGCGTGTGTGTGTGTGTGTAAATATATACGTTTTAGTGTGGGTGGGATAAAGGATGGGGTGATGACGACTTCAGATGTGTTTGTGTTAAAGGCTCAAAGAATTGTCCTCTACATCCATTAGCCGCTGGAAAGCCACACGGCTACTGAGAGACAGCTTCACTGATAGGTTTAATCCTTTGTTTTCGTTCTTAATAAAGAAATCTTAGCCATTTTAGTCATTGTGCTTGACTTAGGTCTTTTTACTGCCCACTTTTGGTTTGTGCACCTTTCAGTCTGTCCTGTTTTCCTGATAGCTGTAGTGAGGTATGATGCGAGTCCTCCGGTTTTTTTATTTCCTACTCATCCAAATTCCCATCTTTGCAGCACACGTGGTTAACCTTTAGGCTCTTGGCAGTTATTCTGAATCTAGAGCAGCATTCCCATGCCAGAACCTGTTCCTGCCCGGCCCTGCCAGCCACATGCAAACTGACTCTCATATTAAGTAAATGAGTGAGCGAATGTTCATTGTTTTTCCAGCTAAATCCAAGCCTACACGGTTTGCTTTTGTATTCGTAATGTGATGTGTTATGAAATCAAATAGATTATGTTTCTCACCTCATTATTTGTCTGTTCTGGCTCTGAAGGTAGTGGAAGATTTTCTTGTTGGCTACTATTAGGTAAAATGTCAGCCATTTTAGGACTGCTCACAGTCACATTTTGACTTTTCTTTTCCTATGAATGCATGTGGACGCAGCAATTTGAATGCTCAATGTTCAAAGCATTTTGACAATTCGAGAAAATGACATGCTAAGACTTAAATTTGTTCAAAAAAAGGGAAGAATTTCTCAAACGTAACTTAATTTGCAGGCCGCGGGTTGTTTAGGAAGATGTTTGCGAAGATGTCTAAAATACCTTTCCCTCTAAGAAAAAAAATGCTTCTTGTAATTTGGAAGTTGCAGCTGTCATTTTGTGGATGGATATATTTTCAACTAACAGTGCCTAACCTACACTGTTTTAGTTTCACACAGGTCGTTTGTGTTGTTGTCAGATCATTTTCAGGTGCCATTTCAGGGAAATCCAAATGTGCCTTTTTCAGAATAGCTTAGGCAACTCACATTTCTACAGGCATGACCGCAGTCTTATTACTCAACTTCACAGTAAGGATTACCCCATATCTCTGTCTTGTTTTCTTTATTTGCAGGTTGGCTTTATTAGGCAGGTCTGAGTCACACACCGTGCCTCGTTGCTAGGTGCTAATGCCCCAGCTAGCCAGCAAGCCATTGCTCTGCAGTGCTTTCTCTCCTGTTCGTCGCTAGCGGCTGGTCCCCAATGTGTGTTTCTCTCCACCCTTCCCTGCCTTTCTCCTCCTCCCCTGTCCCAAATCCCACCTCCTCCTCCTCCCTTCTTCTCTGCCCACTTCCAAAAGGCTGCACTTGTATGTGAGAGAGAGAGAGAGAGAGAGAGAGTGTGTGTGTGTGTGAGAAAGAGATGGCAAAGCAAGAAAGCAAGAAGAAATGGAGCACTTGAAGGGGAGAGAGTGAGGTGGCGAGACAGACCAAGGGTAATTTACTTGAGAGACCAAGGCAGGGAGTGAAGGAACATGTGGAGGGCAGAAGGGTAGAAAGCGAGAAATCGAGAGTAGAGTGTGACGTGTCCCTCTGTCTGACTGCCTGCTCCTGTTTTTTTTTCCTTTCTCCTTCCCCCTCTCTTTCTCTCTCCTCTCTCTCTCTCTCTCTCTCTCTGGTTTCCCAGGGAGCTGTGATCGGCATCGATGACGAGGACGACAGCACATTCACCATCACTGTGGACCAGAAGACTTTCCATTTTCAAGGTGAGAAGCCCCTCTCTTGTTTTTGTTCTTTTATTATTATTTTTTTTCCTCTCATGCGATCAGTCCCTCACCTTCCTCTGTTGATGGTCTTGGCTGTCTTTCTCTCTTGTCTGCTCTTGTGCATCCATCACTGCTGCTCACGTGCTCTCTCTCTCTCTCTCTCTCTCTCTCTCTCTCCCTCTCTCTCTCTCCCTCACACACACACACTCAATTTTCCCCTCCCTGCCTTTTTAAAGAGGTGGATTGTTCTGCCCTAATGCCAGGAAACACATGCACACAGGCATACACACAGTGTCAAGGCGTGCTGTGTACATCTGAGCTTTTTCTTCCATCTTTTTCACCAGCAGCGTGTCACACTCTGCTAGCTTTGTGGAGTTGGACTGACACACGCGTTTCTCTAGATAAATAAGATTTGTTCCACTGCAAGCGGAGAGAGAGAGAGATTCCTCTGGAAGAGAACGAGCAAACGAGGCTTTTTCTTTTTCTTTTTTCTTCCCCCGACCGTGCCGGAGGAGGAAGATTGCTGCTTGTGTTTCTCTGCAGCTGAACCTCTGGGAATAATAAGGGAATACTGCTGAGCTAGAAGCTGAGCTGTCTCTTCTGGTTGCTGCCGCTGTTCGCTCTTCGCTACACCGCCGCCACTCGCTATCTGACAACCAGTCACTCCACCGGGACAAGATTGGCTTTCACCCAGAACACCCCCCTCCCTCCCTCCCTCCCTACCTTCCTCCCCCCCTTTTTTGACAGGGAGCTGCCCAGTCCCGTCCCATCCAGTCCACCGTGGACGGACCCCCTTCTTCTCTCTTTCACCCCGCCAGGTCTTTAACTAACCGCCACCACTTTTTTTCTTCCACCTCTGTCCTTCCATCTGTCCATATTGTATCCATCACCCCACCCCCCCTCCCCTCCCACTCCGTCACTACCAGCACCCCTCACCACCACCACCACCTGCTCCGGTCACCAGCCACTGTCCATGGGCCCCCCGCCCCTCTCACCTCCTCCATGCCCTCTCCCATGTCTGTGTTCCGAAGCTGTATGCTGTGGTTCTACAAAAGGAAGGGTAAGGAGATAACGATGCACGTCTTGCGCTCCGCGTGCATGCCGGTCAGGATGGAGGACGGAGGTGGAACGGAGGCGTTTTGTTTGTTTGTTTTCTGGGATATACAGGGGGTGAAGGGGAGTGGGGGGGTCGTTCGTTTCTCCGGCGCTGGGGTGTATCGGGTTGTTAATTCAGGTTCAAGGACAGTTCAGAGTAGTGTGAAATTGACTGTTTTGTAGCCATCGGCTATAAGGCGTTATGACAGGGTGAGGTGTGTGTACGGTATCCAGTGTCAGTCGAGTGTTTGTGTCGGCTAGGTGTGGTTTTTGGAAAAGGATGTTTATTGTTATGGCTGTTTGTCCTTGTTCTTGAGTGAAGATGTGAGGAAATGCCGTGGTTGTGCTTGTTATGCTAAACGTTAATGTAACCCTAACAGTTAATTCTTTCCAGACATCCTCAGGACGGGGCTAATTGTATGCACATTGTAATACCGTCGTGTTTGATGTCAGTGAATGATGTTGCCAATTCAAAGGTTACGGTCTTAATTTATTCTGGAATTTTCTATGCCACAGTAAATCTGTGTGCTTGGCTTCAGCTGTAATGTTCCATGAGTTAAAGGTGCATTCCTTCTATTGCGTTTGTTTGGATGTCAGTGGACGTCATCTGAGTTACCTTGGAAAAATACATCACTGACAAATTTCTAGACCACAGTCAGGACAGGAGAATATCAGCAATACATGTAAATGATACTCTGTTTTCATGAATCTAGATTTTTAGAGGAAAGGATCACCATTCTACTCTCTCTGCCATCATAAGACACATCTGCTGTCCAGATACCAGAGGACTGCTGTACTGTCGCCTGTATCACCGCTCCAGGAGCAGGCAGAAAAGCAGTAAAACGTGTCCTAACATGAGACACCAGATACATCAGTTGTTAGCCTAGATATCACGGGATGCACCGGATGTTGGGGAGATGAGATTTCCCAGTTGCTGTGACATGATCCTGGTGTGCGGATGTTACGCACTTAAGCTCCCCAGATTCACAGTGGTGTGTCTGTGTGTGTCCGTCAGATGTGCAGACATGCATACATGTCGTTCTGTTTGGGCATGGGTTAGGTATGGACTCTGTGTGTGATTTTGTAGCTCATGTTGACAGGGCATAGCATCCACACTGCCAAAGTTAGGGGGTTGATTTGCACTGGGACCACTCATAAACAACATAGTGAAAAATCCAAAGAAATGCATGCACCTGTAGTGCTATAAGGCACTTTGGAGGAGAAAGCATCCACTAAATGGCATATGTGTGTCCAATAGAGGGTGTGCTTTGGGCAGAGGATTGGAGGAGTTATTGTAAAGCAGAAGGATTAAAAATGTGACTAGTCCTTACTTACAATTTAGGCTTTTAGCTGATGCTCTTCTCCAGAGCCACTTACAGTGAGTAAGGGCAAACAGTTTAATAGGACACATGGCTGTTGACAAACACAACATTGGTGTTTTTTTCGGGGGTTGACACAGGGGTTTTGACTTCCTGTCATGTGACGGTCTCTCTAACCACTGAGCCACCCTGTCACCAGCCCACGAAGGTGAAGTATAGTTC
The DNA here is from genome assembly GCF_046629955.1 of Centroberyx affinis. Taxonomy (NCBI): domain Eukaryota; kingdom Metazoa; phylum Chordata; class Actinopteri; order Beryciformes; family Berycidae; genus Centroberyx; species Centroberyx affinis. Next base: position 62,231 of record NW_027280045.1, read on the forward strand.
TGGGCTGGCCGAGTGCAGCTCTGTACTGTACTGTCTTTCTATTTAGAGAAGCATCCATTATTCATCAGCCCCTCTCCCCCGGCGGTGCATCAGAGTTGCCTGAGAGCCCTTTAGCTACCCCTTTTCCTCTTTCCTCTCTCTTCTCTCGCTCTCCTCCTCTCTGCTCCTCCTCTTATCTACAGTAGCTATCAATCTCTCATCTCCTCCTCCCTCTATGTCAGGCCCTTTAGCCCGCCTGGAGCATCAGACCCGGATAAGAGAACCCTTCACGTTCTCTCCCTCTTCTTCTCTTCCCAGGGTCCTTCACCCCTATTTCACCTGCACTGTCCGCTCTCTTCCCTATTTCTACTTTCTCACCATTTTCCACCACACCTTTCCCTCTGGACTGCATCTGGTCCTGTGTATTTACTTACAAGGCTGTCCCCAACAGTTGTTACTACGCCACTTCATCAGTCAATCAATCAATCCAAAGCAGACAATGCAAATGTATTAATTAACCCTAACCCACGGAAACGGATACCACAACATTGAACCATGAGATCATGTATTGCCTCAAAACCTCCTACTATGCATGTACCAGTATTTTCCATTTTGATATGATGCTTTTTCTTCCCACCGAATACCACTTCATAGCATTGACAGCTACTAGTACACCGCATCAGAATCCCCCTCTCCACCCCCAGTGCTCGTACACTCCATCAGTTTGTCTGAAGATGGCGGGAGGAGGAGGAAGAGGGGAAGGATAAATAATTCACAGGGCCCTTTGGGAGAAAAGAGCAGCAGTATGGCAAGAGGCAGAGCATTGTGAAGGGAAATGTATGTGATGGATACCCTGACCACAGAGATGGGAGATGGACTCACCTAGTTAGAGATACACCACCGGTGCTGTTAGCTTAGTCTGCGTAACTGTACAAGTCTGTTTGTCAGGATATGAAAGGTATCTGTGTGTGTGTGTGTGGGTGTGTGTGTGGTGTATGTGCACTTGTACATGTTTCATAGAGCTATTAATACCATTCTCCTCTGTATCTTTGTCTGCAATGTCACTTTCTGTCTGCAGCCAATGTGACCTTGTCAAAAACTCCTTTCCATAAAACCTATATGTGCTTTCACTGTTGCTCCCAGTAGCTTCATTCATGCACATTAGAGACTCCACTTCACCTACCAGACTGCTTATGGGAAAAAAAAGGGCTTAAGTTTGGCATCAAGGTTAACAAAGATGAAAGAGAGTCGGGTGGATGTAAGTTAGGGACTGACGAGTATCTGGAAGCAGACATAAGCAGGACAGGAAACTCACCAGGCACAGTGGAGTGGAAAAGAGTCTGGTTACCTGCTAAAGTAATAATTACACAATAATAATGGTCTTTATTTTATAGCACTTTTCAAAACACAGTTACTAAACACTTTGCAAAGGAGTAAATAAAAACAAAAGATAAAATCAAGATCAAAATCAAGTTGCCATAATTCAAATTTACCAGTATTTGTCTGGTGTTTGGTGTTAATTCCTCACCCTGCACAGAAGGTGTCCTCCACTGGCAAAGGGCACATAAGCAAGGCAGTGAACTGCAGGCTGACGGAGGACCACTGCACTGCAGATGGCTCTGCAATTCATTTTTTTCTGTACATGGAAATTGATGTTGATATTTTTTCCATTCAACGTCAGTATTTTCTGCCATTTCCCATGTATAGATGAAACAGATGAGGTTCATTTGGAGCCATGCTGCTATTTGAGCTCTGTATCTCTGTGGGTCTTCCTGCAATTGCCTCAGTCTGTCTGTAATGAGGTGTGGGTGGGTGGGGCTTTATTGGTGTGAGTTACCTTTATGTGCGTGTCTGTTCCCTTAATGGCCTTGCTGTACCTCTCTGCTTCCCTTTAAGCAGAGGGGAAGCATCAGAATCTAATCGGGTTAGTCAGCACACCTTCCTCTGTTAGGACAGTACTTAGAGGCCGGGCAGTGAGACTGTGTTACAGCGTTATGGGATTGAAACTGCATCATAAAACTCCAGAGTGCGTTGTTAATGTCAGGTTTGTACAGAGTTAGAGAAGAATAAACTATAACTTAACGACTTTTAGACTTTTGCTCCCTTCTACCTCTGTTATATTGGATAATAGCTGCAAAGCAACAGCTTCTATCCCTTTGTCTCGCTATAAAGGGAAGCATCTAGTTTGGATTAAGTGTATTCATCACGAATGTGATCAAGAAGACAAAAAAGTAGGCAAATGATAATCTCCCATTAGGTAAAAAAAAAAACGAGAGATGCATATTCCAGATACCTTAAATCCTTAGAAAAACCACAATGCTGATTCTCGCTGATCTTTTTTTCATATGATTACCATATGATTGCTAGTCTCAGTATCCTCTTTGTCAGCAACTTCTGGGTGTGTGCACATACCTACTATACTAGGCTGTGCTCAGATTGTCTTAAATCTTATCCTTATCTTATCTTATCCTATAATTACAATTTACAACTTCACATTTGGCAGACGCTTTTATCCAAAGCGACTTACACATGAGATTTTCATACAACACAAGCAAGGTTCTAGTTAGGAGAGAACAACGAGAGTAAGTGCTATAAAGCTAAGTTCTGGTCCAACAGGACATAGGTGCTACGAGGCAGTACTATGAGGCAATGCAAAGAGTGCATAGAGGCAAAAAAAAAATTTTGGTTTGGTTACACGGGCCATTAGGTGAGAAGGTATTCACTAAAGAGCTGGGTCTTTAGCCTTTTCTTAAGGATTGAGAGGGACTCTGCAGAAAACTTTCCCTTATTGCCGCATCAAGACAAGGAAAAGTTTACAAGAAAACATCTTGGGGTTAGGGTTAAACAGACTGTTTGAAAGGTGTTCCAGATTGCCTGAGGGAGTCAGGTCAGATGACGGCCGGTGTCATGACATACAGTGTGTCCTTCTCATGTGACTAGCTGCTTGACTTGCCAACTGATGTGGACGACTCTATAGGTTTGTTTAGCACAGTAATTACCATGAGGAGATGGGACATAGCTGGCTAGCTTCTCACACCTACCTGGGAAAATAAATAAGTCATGCATGTGATCCACAGACCAGGACAAAGATAAGACAAGCAACACAGTTCTTTGAGTTGCATACAGCCCAGCGGCGTTATTTGTTTTTGTTGAATGGCCCTGTTACTACCTATATTCAGTCATGAATAGACCTAAACAACATTAGCCACAGTAATCTGCTCCTCTGGAGAGTCCGTGTGGCGGAGGGGAAAGTGAGAGGGCAGCGAGCCTCTGTCTGAGTGGATTGACGTGAGCCCGGCTGCCTTTAATGTCTTTAAAAGCTTTCCTACTGTAGCGCTGCTCAGCCTCTGCTGGCCCGGCCATTCATCTACCATACTGTCCATTCCCAACTCAATGAAAAATGACACTTGCACAGGATACAGTCAGCCCACTAACTCAATGGCATAGTTTATAGAGATTTTTTACTCATAGCTTTGGTAGACTATGTCTTTATTTTTCCTTTTTGACTACATGTGTATCATCCACATGTAAAGTAAATCAGTAGTAAAGCTGCTTTCTATTCACTATCTGAAACCTTTGAAATTTTAATACACAGCACATACTGTATACAGCATCTGCATCCACTACAACCCAACTGGATGGATTCAAACTCAGAAAAGCTTCTGTCATGTCTATGGAAGACGATTAGCGCCACATGTGAAAAATGTATTTGAGTTTAAAGTCAGAATTCTGAGAATAAAGTCAGAAATCTGAGATTAAAGTCAGAATAGGCCCTTTTCACATTTCATGGTAACAGCTTCTGCATTGAGAAACAGGTGCATTACAACTTCCTGTTGCCAGCTCTGGCCTTCACTATATCGCTCCACAACCTTCCCAAAATTAACATTGGTGAAGTACAAAGACTATTTTTGTAGACTTCTGGATCTAAACTAGAGACAGGCTACAAGATTTTTGACTAAAGTTACCTCTTCGCAAAAATAAAAGGGAGGGAGTTGTAATGCACCGGTTTCTCAATATGGAAGCTGTTATCATGATGACGTGAAAAGGGTCTATTATAAGAATAAAGATTGTTTTTCTCTTAGAATTCTGTCTTTAAACTCAGAATCTCAGAATTTCACGTTGCCATAATCCTCTTCCATACATGGCATAGTTCAAAATATTGTATCTTTCTGCCTCGGACACTGAGTGTATGCGTGCCTTTTCCAGTCTGTGTGTGCTGCATGTGTCGAGGGCCTGTGGTCTGGTCACTGTTTAATGTCAGTGGCAGCCTGTGTTTGTTCTCTGTCTTTGCTCTGAGGGTGCAGCCCAGCTCAGCCTTGCCTTGCCTTGGCCTGTCTAGTAAGCCAACCCTCAAGGCTCCAGGTTAGGAACCAGGCCAGCTAACCACAACTGCCTCACCGCTCTGGACGGTTTTTAACTCATTTGCCCTTATGATGCTTTTTTATGATGAGCACAGAACGGAGAAACGTAATCCCTGAACATCAGGTTAGACAGAACCCAGGGAATATAAATAGGCTAATTAGTATGGACGCCAGCTATCTTGTCTGAGATGAATACACAGGTTCTGACGCTGTTTGGCCCAGCGCTAGTGTCATTTCAGTGTTGTTCTCGTGTCATTAATATGTAACAGAGGGGTAATGGTGCTGACGGTGTCTGTATGGAAAACATGGCTCACTGGGTGTGTCTGTGTGCTTCTGCCCTCAGCGCGAGATGCAGACGAGCGGGAGAAGTGGATCCACGCCTTAGAGGGAACTATCCTCCGTCACACCCTCCAACTCAGGGTAAGTACACTCACCCTGCACTCATCTGTGTGTGTGTGTGTGTGTGTGTGTGTGAGAGAGAGAGAGAGATCCATTATAGTGAATTTTCAGCTTTTAGGAAGCAGAGTAGAGGAACAAATTAATGCTGTGAAGCATCACTTTATCCACTTCTCTCCTTGTTGCATGGAAGATCTTTTATTTTTTCAGATATATCCATGTTCACTTGGTTGGTTGTGTAGGCAAATTCCCTATTTCAGCATCTGTGCTAGCAGTCTTACTATTTACCACCTCTATTTTCCTATGTAAACATACTATTCTCTAGAATGCCTGAAGAATATGCTTGTGTGTGTATAGTCAACTAGGTGTTAATGTATAATAGATTCACTTTGTTGAGCATGTTTGGATGTTCTGGATTCACACAGGAGAAAGAGCTAGGCCGACTAACTGAAATACACTTTACTTAGATAACATCTATTCATCTATTGTGGGATTTTTATTATAACCCAGAATAAAGCGCCAGCTGCATTTGCATACTTCATAAATCAGTTTTATAAACGGCATCAACCATATAATGACAGCTTTATAAGGATTTGCATCTTATGGTTTGTTATCGCCATTTTGTAGCTTTATGTGTCTTACTTGTGCCTGATTTCATCGGCCATTAGTCAGCAGCACAGCAACGACGGGTCAACGACGAGTCATTTACGTATAAAAGGAAATTAATCTGGTAACATGAGTGTCCCTCTGTGGCCACTGCAGCAGAGGGGCAGTAAAACAGGGAGGGTGTTAGTGGCGATGTTAGACTTGGTTTGAGTGCTGATGGAGACCAGTGCTTATTAGTTTTATGGAAAGACTGCTTGATTTAGCACACACACAATGTTTTTTTCACTTGATTTACAGCTGGTCTGTACAGTTGTTGACAGCAGTAGCATACCTGCTGTTTTGTCTCCTTGCTGTTTGTGTTTCTGTGCTTTATGGGTGTTATGACTGAGTGCGTCTCAGGCGATTCTCTTGCCTGGCTCTCCTGCCCTCCAGTTGTTTGTCTCTACCTTCTGTTCTGCTTCGCTTCTCTAAACCAAGCCTCTCTCCTCCTTCCCTCCCTCTCTCCCTCCTATCATCCCTTCTACGTGTACCTCTTTCCTCCCATCTCCCCCTTTTCTTTTTCCCCATGACAAGTATGACGAACCTTTTTATTTGGTATCCCTCCCTCCCTCCCTCCCTCCCTCTTTTCTTTGCCATACCTTCCTCTTTCTGTAGAAAATCCTTCTGACAGGCTGCGTGTGCCTGCTTGCAGCTACATGACTGACACACACACACACACACACACACATACACACAAACACTGTGTTAGCACGCTGCTGGCATAGCATCATATGACCCAACAGTAGCCAATCAGAGACCTGCTTGCTCGATCAGCCAAACATCTGCCCCCACTGCCTCAGCCAATCAGAGCAGCCGTTAGTGCCTGTCCCTGTCAGCACTGGCTGCTGCTCTGTGTTTTTTTCTTTTCTGCCTGCGTGAGAGGAAGTGTGCGCTTCCTGCCAGGGGAGGGTCCAGGATTAACTCGGCTCTGTCTGCCCTCATACCAGCGCTCAGCTGATACTGCTGCTGAAGGATATACTGTAGCCAGACTAGCTGCCCAGCTAGCTCACAGTCTGGAGGCTGCTGTGGTTTATATTGGCAGACTGCAGAGAGCAAGAGGAGGGGACTGTTTTCTGTTTCCGTGGGGAGGAGGCGGGAGAGGGAACATTAAGTCCAGCAGTGGCAGAGAGCAGGAGATTTGTTGCTGTAGGGAGGGAAAAACAGAATAACGGAGGCAGAGAAGGAGGAAAGATCCTGTGTCAGCCAGGCCAGGGGTTTGGTGAGAGAGACGGTCAGGGCCTGACGAGGCATGTCCATTGGAGCAAGGCATCCAGTAAGTAAAACACACATACGCGGGCACACACACACACACACACGCACACACATACGCCACTGCACCAAGGGGAACTCAACGGCTGCAGTGCGCTGCTGGGACAGCAGCGTTCCAAACTGGGTCACACCGCGTGGAAAGACAAATAGAAAAGGGAGGGGAGTGGGAGGGTACTGTTGTTTGTAGGGTCTGGGGTGGGTGGGTGGGTGTGTGTGTGAGCGTTTGTGTGTGAGACTTTGCAAGCTGCTCTGAGAATCCCCACTATGCCCCCGACACACACGAGCGCACAGTCTTTCTTGTGGGAATGAGTGGGAGTCGAGGTGCAGACAGACCAAGTTCTTTGGCCTGGAATATTTTAGGAACAGCAAAGGAGTGAGTGCTGTGAAGCTGTTTATAAACCAAGCACCTGCTTCTGACTTTGTGTTTCCAAGCTTATCTGGTCACACTGAAAAACACTTCCCCTCCATTGTGTGTGTTGACAAAACAGAGATATTGTTTGCTACATAATGATAGGGGCTCTTTCTTTATACTTCTTTTTCATCTTGTTTTTTTTTTTTTCTTTGGTTCACTTTGTCAGTTGCATCATCCCGCTGTGATTTATGGGTCTGTTTAATCATAGTTTCTTTCCATTCCTTTTTAGGCCCATAACACAAAAATGGGCAGTTGTGTATTATTGATTTGGAAACAGTAGGCTATCTATTGACATAGACAGATGTCTTTGTATTTCTGTCAATACAGCTTTGTTAACTGCTGTGTGAGCAGCTTCAAGTATCTCCATGTATTTTTCATGATCCTGGTGATCAGAAAGTTGCTGAATTTAAGTTTGATTTTGATCTGATGCTCTGCAGCACTTTTATGATAAACTGAAGTGTTTTTTCCACAATGTAGTGTGAAAATCTATCCCTGTGATTGAAACCTGTCCCCCTACTGACCGAGCAAAGCTAATCCTCTGGATGTAGCTAGCCTGTATTACAATGACTATGCATATCCCTGCCTGGAAAAGGGTTGATGATGATATAGAATCCACAGCAAGTGCTATTTTTATTCATTTGATTCCCTTCCTATCTTTGTCTTCAGATATAGGCTGAAGTAGGCCAAACTGAGTCAGCAGGACATCTGGAGTTTGTTAGAGATAACCTTTTAATCTTTGCAGCTCTCCCTGTGCGTACACATGTATTCACACACACATAGAAGAAGACATTCGGCAGATTTTTGTTTGTTTTATTTGATTTTTTGCTCAGGCGCCCAAGTGGCCATCAATATATTGCACTCACACTGCCAGCGAAAGCACCAGGCACCTTTGATCCTTTGAGGAAGTTTGGACAGTTACTGCTGGCTTCATGGTTAGTGAGCTAACTCAGACTTTGTTCTCTATAAAGCGAGTAGTTTTTTACAGTTTAAACTTTAGTCGGGCTCGAGCTGGGGCAGCTGCTTATGGTGTTTGGCTGTTAATGGCTTTTCTTCACATCCCTATGACATCCACTTCAGCAGGGAGAAAGCCCCCCTCCTCCTCTGGACGCACCATGACTCTGCGACGCTGCAAAACCAAAGCAACAGTAGCACTCAGAACGGTTTGATAAGAGAGTGTTTGATTTACTCAGCTTACAGGGCTTCCTTCTTTAAATAATCAGTAGCTCTTTTACTATTGCTCTCTCTGCTTTTCTATTTCAGAAGTGTCGTTTTGTATATTTTTTTAATCAGTGACTACGGACCCTGACATTAATGTTGGGGTGATTTTAAGGGAAGTTGTGTGCGTGTGCAGCTGTGTATCCGTTCATTTCTCTGTTTCGGTTTTGTGCCGAAGCCAGCTGGATTGTTCTGGGCGCTTGGGTGAGCACAGACAGATAGAGACAGATGCCTGGTCACGTCTGTTCAGCCAATAGTCTAGTAATTACCTTTTAATGGATATTACGTAATGAAAACGTCTGTGCCTGTGTGTGTGTGTCTGTGTCTGTGTGGAGTCTGTGTTTCTGATGAGGCTTTTAAGGTAAACTAATTAACAAACACCACAGAATGAACTTGAATGCACCTTAACCCATACATACACACATGCACATACACACAGGTCCCATGTCTCTCATGTAAAGAACATCTACTGTTATCTGTCAACGGCTTAATTCTCTCTAGCCTTCGGTTCCTTGATTCAATTTTGCTGAAACCTGAAATGTGCTGACCTCTAGTGAGGCAGGCAGCAGGCAGACAGACCTGGCCTTTTATGTTGGCTAGCCTTTAAACAATACTATTCATATCTGCCCCGGTACAGTGCATTGCTGGAAGATTCTCCTAAACCGTTGATGTTTCTGTCCACCATTTTGTGTAACAGTTACAAAGCCTACCTGGCCAGGAGCTGACAGACAAACAGCTCTTTATATGAATGGCTTACATGTGAATACATGACCTGGATTATTGGTAACGTCTGCACATTTTATTTTGAATGTGCAAATACTAACATGCCTTTTTTCTTGGATGTGGATTTGGTTATCTTTGATTTGGATACATGCATGCAGGCTGCATGCAGAGCTTTGCTAATGTTCTGTTGTGTGTTTGTTTCTCTCTGTCGTCAGGAGGCAGAGACAGGATTTGTCCCGAGTGTCCAAGACTTTGACAAGAAGCTAGCTGAAGCTGATGCCTACCTACAGATTCTGATCGACCAGCTAAAGGTAAGATGCTGTGTAGATACACACACATTCATCTGGAATATTTCAAGCTTTCATATACAGTATATGAGAAATATAGGATATCCACTGCTCCACTGCTCACACAGTGAAATTTATGAAAAATTTTAAGAATAAAATATTCAGCCTGAAATGGCAGCAAAATGAATTGTGATATTAGCTACATGTTATTCTGCTGCAGTAATCACAAATGAGATGGCTTGCCGATCACAATTTCACAAGCTCTCCATCCAAAATATATTATTTGCACTTTGGAGTGACATTTTTAAATTGTTGTTTACATTTTAGCAAGCCAGTGCCATTACTAGAAAGATTTGTGGCTCAGAAAGAAACATAATTCTGCACAGACTGTCAGACTTTGTTGTCATTTAACTTTTATTTATTATATTATTATCTATCATATTGTGGCTGTATCGAATCGTGAATTTCCTGTCCATTTCCACTGTCCACTCGCTAAAGCAGAAATGTTATTAAAAAAAGAAAAATTGATTTGATGCATGATGTTGATTTACAAAACAAATGTCCTATTGTTTAAAGAACTAGCAGTATATTAAGTCTCATACTCTCCCAAGCACACTGTCAGAACAGCAAAGTGAATACTAGTGTCTACTTCCTCGGTGAGAATAGCTCACTACTTGCCACATATTATCTCAAGCCACACCGTCTGAATAGATTCACCTTCTGATCGTTTCAGACATTCATTTGACTGCATACCCATCTCTCAGCTCATATTCCATCTCTCTTTTTTTCCCTCTTGTTCTCTCTTGCTCTCACACAGCTCTTTGATGAGAAGATCAAGGACTGCAAAGAGGATGAATCACGCAGGGTGAGTACCAACAGTGCTGCTCTGTCCTTGAGTCTCCAGCTCTCCGGTCCCCTGCTCCTGCTCTCGCTGTCGTCAGAGCCGCAGCTAGCGGCGGGGAGGCGGGCTGAAACGTACCGCTGGGGAACGAAAGGACGATAGCTGTCGGCACGGCACAGATATCTATCGGTCACCATATCATGGTGCAGATATTGACGTTTTATCGTCGGTTTTAAGGCATCGGAAAGGTTTGAAGGGTATCACCAAGTTTCAAAACGTTGGGTTCTCTCAGTGAGATCTTTCATTTGTCACATATTTCTCTGCATGTTTTTATTGAGAAAATGGTTTGAGAATGGTCTGATTCTGTTACAAAAAACAGGTGAATGTACTAATCTAACACAGAACAGTTTATTCCATTGCGTAATGAAATATGCTTTCATTCGACATAGATCGTTATCGTATCTGACATGTTGCCATTCAAATTTCTGATCGTATCTAATCCTACCAAAAAGTGACATTTTGCTCCCCGCAATTTTGCATTTGCTATCATTAGAGCCATGGTTAACAGCAGGGAGGCGGACTGACAGACACCTGATCAGAGACGGTCTCTGCGCAGACTAACACAATTAGCCCATCGGCTAAAAATGGCACATTCAGGATGTCACGGATGGCTGATGCACAGAGGCCCTGTCTGTTTTATAACATTATCTTAAGACGTGATGACTTAGTTATTGGACGTATGTGTTTTAATGAACCCCATCGATCGGAGGAAAAAACAGAATTTCACACGACATTAACGTTGTTGCACTTCTTGTTTTCTAGATTTTCAGGTCAACATATCAGTCCACCAAAGCAGATCTGTGTCTTATATACAATATAACTTGTAGCTTCATTGGAGGAAGCCTTCAGTTTCAGGCCCTCTTAGTGTGTCAGTGGCCTTTTGTTTTATCCCAGCAGCTGTCTGATTCACTTCCTCCCTGAGATTAGTCTTTTGGCTTTTGGTCAGTTTGAGTTGTTTGTCACTGTGACTTCACCAGTCCCTTTAAGTAGGGGAAAATACCTGGTAGATTTCCATTGTAAGTAAGTAAAGTTTCCTTCACCTTTCACAGAGCAAAGTCACAAAGTACTTTACAAGTAAAATAGTTAAAATAAGACCATAAAACAGTAAAAAACAATAAAACATAAAAACAAAGGACTAAGGACATTAAAACACACAGAATTACAGACACAAGAGGCTAGACAACGGCCAGTCTGAACAGATGAGTCTTTAGCTGCTTTTTAAAAGTCAACAGAGACCGCAGATCTTAAATCCAATGGAAGAGCGTTCCACAGTTTAGGAGCCACAATTTTCGATTTTGTAGGGATGGAGTAGGTCGCAGATGTACACAGGTGCCTGGCCATGCAGGGCTCTATATGTGATTACAAGGACCTTAAATTGAATCCTAAACTTGATGGGAAACCAATGTAAAGAAGCTAAGATGGGTGTGATGTGAGATGTCCTGCTGGACCTGGCCAACAGCACAAAATAAGCTGCTGCCGGCCAGTTGGAGATCAGTGCTTCAATGTTTTTTACTATTTATTTGTAGTGAAACCGATCACATCAGCCATTCTACTTTTGAACAATTGAGATTGTTGTTTTTGAAAGCTAGACATGTAATTTGATTTGTCAATCTGTTTTGTCTTTTTCAGAAAATTGAAAATTTGAAAGAGACTACTTGTGTAAGTCAGAACTTAAACACATTTTTCCTTTCTTTCATTTTTCAAGTCTTTGTCTATGTATTGTATTTCAATCTGTCTTTCTCTTTCAGAGTATGGTAGAGTCCATCAAGCACTGTATTGTATTGCTGCAAATTGCCAAGGTAAACACATTATCAACACATCTGTCTTTCACCTCTCTGTAGTTTGGGTCTGCCATTGCACCATGTCATTGTTCTTGTGAGCCCACCTCACGTTGCACTGTGTTACCTTTTCTGTGTTTCTAAAGTAGCTCCCCACTTACAGTTGCTATCTGGGTTGGTGGTTGATGAGGGTGTAGCCCAGTACTCATTTCATCACATGTTCCATTCAACCCTTTGAGAGGAAGTGGAGCAAGCATTTCTGCTTCATGTGGTTGTTAGGTGAGACATTTGGCATTTTTTAAAACTCAGAACTCAGTTTCCCATGAATGAGACTGAAGACATGGGTAAATTAGTCTAGAAATTGGCATGTTAGAACTATTCTACCTGTATGATATTGGGCCAGAAGTAATGGATTTTACCATGTGATGAAAGGATTACTGCATGTGGCCAGTTAGTGAATATTATGAAGTTCCATGTGATGAGCGGGATGGGATGGATCTCACTGCACTCTGATGTTCAGGATGCTTTTTTCATTTCCTGCTTTTTTTAAAAATGACAGTTGAACCTTCCTACACAAGTAGTCTAACGTTGTCTTCTCAAAATTTTAAGGACCAAAGTAACGAACAGCAACACGCAAACGGACTTATAGTAAGTTTGACATTCTCTGTCCATGACAAAAATTGAAATCAAGCAAACTCCTAACCTTCTTTTCCACTTAATTTACTCTACATTGTAGAAAAGGAGATAAATCTTTTTAGTGCATGCCATCTAATTTGGAGATAAGCTCTGTCTCAAATGTCCCTCTTGTCTGCCACCTCTATTCTCTGTTTAAATTAAACATTATCTGCTTTCTGCACATTTTCTGCTTTCTGCTCAGTTTTGAAATTCCTCTATCAGTGGGTGGGAACTGTTCTCTCCATAAAGACACAGAATATGTGCAATGTTTGTTAGCAAAAATGCACATTATTTGTTGCAGATTGTGTATGTGCACATAGTGTATACACGTGTGTATGTGTGTGTGTGCATGCCTGCATATGAGAGGGTGTTACAGTTCACTTACCCCGCCCCCACTAATTAGAGTCAACTAATTCTCCATCGATTTATCCCTGTGCGCTTTGCCTGCTTATTGAACCATCAAGGACTAATAGATGGCAGTCCGTCCAGAGAGCTGTTTACTGGCTCCACTGGCCTCCAGACTTCATGTTTTAAAGCAAGAAGCCCACAGGGTCAGGGCAGCTCAGGGGCCTGCACTGCTCTTACAGCAGACTTAATCTCACAGGCATAAGTATTATGGAGTATTAATAGGGCAGTATAAGCTACATGCTCACATTAAACTGCACGTGTGCTTTTTATGCCATAGGCTTTGTGCTAAACATATCTCGGCAGCTTTAGAATCATTAGATGTTTGGATTGTGTATGTGTCACGTTGCCTGCAGGCCTACAGTGTAAATCATATGCTGAATGAACTGTAGACCTCAGTTGATAGGCCTAAAGGTAATACTTTAAATACTAGCGGCAGGTTTGACTGACTTTGAAGGATGAGGAAATTACCTTAAAACTGCATCATTGTGCAAAAATCGCTTAAATCAAGCCCACCAGAAGTCAGGTCAGTCCCAAATAATTTATGTGCCATAATTGGTGTAGGCCCGCTCTGTTGCTCTAGATAACCGCTGCATTAATAATACATTCAGTAAAATAAATATATTGATCGTTAGCCATTTCTTGAAGCCGTCTTCAGCTGTAACCCCCTCCCTCTGCCCGGCTGCGTTCCTCCCCTGCTTCTGATTCATCGCCTGCTTGCAAGGCCACTCTCTGGTCCCACCATGACAGAGCAATATTTCTGTAATTGGCTATAATTAGGAGCCATTGCCTTACTTTCCTGGAGGCACGTGGACGAGGCAAAAAGCGCCAGGCAGCGGAGGAGAGGCAGAAAGGAGAGAAAGGAGAAAGGGAGGGGAGATGGAAGATGATAGAGAGAAGAGAGGACAGGAGGCCAAACAGAAAGGGAAAAGAGATTTTCTCCTAAATCTTCCTCTGAGCTGAGATCTCACACTGCTCTCCACTGCATGCCCTTTTCCACCTCTGAACATACTTTGATCATAATTTTTGTTGACTGTGGAGACACTGTAGTGGCAGTTTCCTGGACTCGGAGGAGAATACTGAGTTCTAAATCAAATTGCTGCATCAATCAGCACTCCTTTATTGGAAGTGAGATATTTTATTCCATCCCACCTGGGTGAAATCTCTCTCCAGCAAACTGTCCTGCTGCTTTGTAGAATAGTATTAGAGGGAGCGATTCCATTCTGAAAAACAATCATACATGACTTTTACATCACTGCTCTTCTTTCCTCTCTGGTCATCATCATCTTTCATGCAACATGCTCAACATTGCATCCTGGGATTGTGGAGGCCCTATTGCCCCTTTACTGGTTTTCCAATCTAACCTTGGTCTTTTCCTGTAGGCCGTCTTCCTCCTCCTCCTCCTCCCAGCCCGGTGTCGGGGCACAGGTGGAGAATCTCCCCTTGGCTTTTAACTGGCTCACTGTCCCTTGTGTATTCCTGTTGATCTCAGATGACTGAAAAAAACACCTGTGTAAATAAGGTCGAAAAAATAACTACCGGTTACATCATATTGACGTAGGTCTAAGTCCATCTGACACGTTCAGACTGACAGCGCTACCAAGAGCCCCAGGGTGGGGATTGGGGGTGGGGGGGTGGAGGGGGGGCGGTGGGGTGGAGGGTGTATGGGGGGGGTAGTTGTTAGGGAATAGGGGTCGATATGGTTTTTCTTTAGCGCTCATTGTTGACAGAGTTCCAGTCAGCTGGGTCAATGGTGCCAGTGACCCCATTACACCGAGGCAACAGGCTGCTTTGTGTTTGTGTGTGTGTGCATACATGTGTGTGCACATGATGTTAAAGAAGTGTTGATGAGAGCAGGCCACAGCAGATGAGCGCGCCTCTGCAGATTTTTACCACGGGGAAATCCAAGAGCCAGAGAGACGAAACATGTTACAGATTTAGTCTGCAGCCCAGCGGAGTTAATTAACTCCGGTCCGACTGGAAGGTTGGTCTGAGTTCAGGAGCCGCTCTTAGTTATTGTATAAAGCTACTGCCTGCGTTAAAGATTTCAAGCTTTGTAGATGGCTCCGTATTGATTAGATTAATGGAATCTGGTAATCCCACTCTTTCCAGGAAATAGAGTGAAAGCAATTGATCTACTCAGGCCGGGTTGTGCATATTTTATTACACTGTTCTAGTCAGTGCTCAGTTATAACATTAAGCTGATATGTACCAGCACACAAGCTCTGATGTAACTATAGTTAGTGCCATAATCTAGGGTGAAAGCTTACATAGACACTTGGCTTGGATAATAAAGGAAAAGGTTTAAGTGCATGGTATGTCATTGTGGTCAGCTTATAGGCACACTGGCTCATTTTATTTTATTTATTTACTGTTAAATTAAGCTCTCCACACCTCCTGGACGTTCAAAACTAAAATGGTGTTTTCATTCATGACTGCAGACAGTATGAAAACCTTGATTGGTTGGGGTTTGATTAATTTTCTTTTCTTTTTTTCCTTTTTTCCATTTTTTTCTTTCCCTTTTTATTAATTTTCAGATAAACACACACAAGACAAGAGGTATATACTGTATGTATATATGTATTTATATACACATGCAGATAGGCCTACATATACACATACATACATGCATATACTGCAAAGCCTACATACTCCCACACATTCCCATGCTTGTACACATACACTCACCGAGCACTTTATTAGGAACACCTGTACACCTGCTTATTCATGCAATTGTCCATTCAGCAAATCATGTGGCAGCAGTGCAATGCATAAGATCACGCAGATACAGGTCAGCAGCTTCAGTTCATGTTCACATCAAACATCAGAATGGGGAAAAATTCTCATTGACTTTCTGCCAGACGGGCTGGTTTGAGTATTTCTGAAACTGCTGATCTCCTGGGATTTTCACACACAACAGTCTCTAGAGTTTACACAGAATGGTGTGAAAAACAAAAAACATCCAGTGAGCGGCAGTTCTGCGGACGGAAACACCTTGTTGATGAGAGAGGTCAGAGGAGAATGGCCAGACTGGTTGGAGCTGACAGAAAGGCTTCAGTAACTCAGATAACCTCTTTACAACTGTGGGAGCAGAAAAGCATCTCAGAATGCAACACGTCGAACCTTGAGGCGGATCTCACTTTGGTAGTTGGTTGACATTGAGCTGAAACTGATACCTACCCAGTATTAGTATGGTGTTCCTAATAAAGTACTCAGTGAGTGTATATACACCTATAGAAACTGACATGATACACTTACATGATTTATTTTCAATACTGGTTTTAGCCCCTTGCATTTTGGACTGGTAGGTAGGCAATGGCATGGGGGTCTTACTGTTGCAGGAAGGTGTCAGATGTGACGTGCGAGGCTGGTATTTGTGGTGTTGATGGCAATGGTTGTTTTTGTTTGTGTTCCCCTCCAGAGCACCATCAACCCAGTGGATGGGATCTTCCAGCCTCCTCTGGACACTCCTGTAGTCAACACAACCATGCCAACACAGACCACACTTCCCACAGGTACCAAACATCTGTCTGCCTGCTCACTGTCTCTTCTCAGGGTTCCCACACTCCTGAAAAAGATAGTAGACTTTCAAAATTGTGTTTTCCAGGCCCGGATAAGTTATGAAAAATGATAAAAGGGAGAGATGTTTTGGAGAAGTCATGAATTTGTATTCGTGAAGTCATTTGTTTTCTTGGAAGATCGTCAAAAGTGACAAAAAACTGTCTGGCTCCAAAACAGTCTAGACCTGTTGGAGGAAAAAATATTGTTGGCTGCTGACTGAAGTTAAAATAATAGAATAATCCTTGATTTTAAAGTGAAAAACAAACTAATGCTTAAAGTTAGTGTAGTTGATGGTTAATTTTTAATTCAGTCTCATCAAATTTGGTCATGGAAATTTGAAAAGGGGTCATGGAAGAGTTTTCTGTTCTGCTTAATGGTGGCAACAGCTCCCCCTGGTGTTCATATCGTAGGTCATCCCCAATTTCCTGCTATATTGAGAGTATCCACTCTCAATATAGCAGTGTTCATCTCCTCACAAAATTAATGTCTGAGATGCTTGTTGACGAATGCTTTTTGCAATTTCATCAGCAAAGACTATGACGAGTAAATATTCTGTTCCATGACGATATATATGAAATCAGTTTATTTCATTCTAGCATTGATGAAAACATGACAAAATGAAAAGAAGAAGATGTTAAGACTTATATCCTCTTATCTTAAGTATCTGTGCTTGGAGCAGATTTTTTTCCATTTAGGGTTTTCTCTTTCAGTGTTTTCAGTGTTAAGTATATTGATCCAGGTAAAGTTCCTATGCTATTTAGATTATTCTCACAGAAAAATGACAGTGTTTCATTTTGGTTGAGTATAGTTTCATAAACAGAAAAAGAGGAAAATGTTAAAATGTTGCAGTGTAATCTACACTACTTCTATTCTAAGGATGGACTGTTGAAATGGATGTATTTTCGTCAACTATAATGTAATTATATTAAGCTATTTTAGTCAGTGAAAAAATTCAGTAAAATTAATCAACGTGCCATGACTAAAATCTGACTAGATTTAAAGGCTATTTTTGTCAAAGGACTATGACCTTATTTTAAAATGTGGTGAAAATTAACACTGCAAAGTAGGCCAATCTAATTTCAGTCTGTTTCTTAATGGACTGTGTAATCCCATTCACAGTCCAGGCGTCTAATATCCATGATCATTTTCTCAGGCTGAGCTTCATGGAGCTCAGGCTGTTAGGCTGATTGTAATGTGATTTAGCTCAATTTGGAGGCCTTGGTGCTGACTCGTCTTCTCTCCTCTTCCCTCCACAGACGGTTCTCAGGTGTGTAAATCAGACCAACGACCCTCCACGCTACCCGTGGGTCCCGTCGTCACGGTGATGGGCAGTCTGCAGACCCCGACGCCCAACAGCACAGGTGAAAGGTCACTTCACTCCGGCAGCCAGTCATATCGTAGCACTGGACTGCTTTTAAAATCAATATTATGAAGTGTGGTTATTTTCCTGATTTGGCACACAGGCACTGTTGCTCAGTAGTTAAACATCTTTCTCTTGATCTATTTTAGGTTTATGCAAAATTTGGTACTTGTATTACAAAGGGCAAATATGTGGCTTTAGCACGCATTCTGCAGCAAAAACTGGAGTTTTAACTGGTAGAAGGTTTGAATGAAACATAATTTGGTGAAAGAACAGTGTGTATCCTTGTCAGTGTGTCAGTATTCCTTGTTAAATATTCTTATTTACAAGCCACATGAAGCTAAGGGAATATAAACCTAGCAACGAGAAGAAAAGTAATAATAATAACTTAATTTGTATAGCACTTCTCCAGCCCGGCAAGCAGTGTCCATAAAAACAAAGTAAATTAAACAGCCGAGTAAAAACGCAAGGAAAGGCTGAGCTTCCTGCGTGTTTGTCTCTCTGCTGAGGCAGCAGTATTAAAATGCTGTGCTGTGCACTAAGGAGGCGGGCTGGCTGCCGGGGAGCACTGTCAATATGCACTGCAGAGGAGCCCGTCACCATGTTAAAGACGACTTAATGTTACTGTATGAGAGAAGGCTGCTGTACTGCGCCCTCAGAAACCAGAGTGCTCCGTTTGATGATGTGATTTGTTTCAGTATGACTCGATTACTGTGTGAATCAGGAAGCCCTGTGTTGTGAATTTGCTTGATTGCAGAAATTGCGCGTCAGTACAGTGTTACCCGTGCAGTGTTCATATTTTAACCCCTTCCTCTCTGTCTCTTCCCCCCCGTCAGGGAGCGGCCCGTCAGGCCCCAGCAGTGGCGTTGCCTCCCCGGCCCACATCCCCCTCCCCTCCCACTCGGTGCCAGACTTCTCCTATTCCTCCAGTGAGGACGAGTTCTACGACGCTGACGAGTTCTACCAGAGCAGCACTTCCCCCAAACACTGCATAGAGTGAGTATAATATCATCTCCCAGCAGTACTGCAAAGAGTGAGTACAGTATCACCTCCCTGCAATACTGCATAGAGTGAGTATAATATAATCTCCCAGCAGTACTGCATAGAGTGAGTATCGTATCACCTCCGTGTAATACTGCATAGAGTGAGTATAGCAACACCTCCCTGCACTACTGCATAGAGTGAGTGCAGTGAGTGCAGCATTGGAGGGTGATGCTATACTTACAGAGTTACTACAGCATCACCTCACTCACACACTGCATCCCTGCAACGCCGCATAGAGTGAATCTATTGCTTCATAGCTTGAAAGCAACACTCTGTAATTACAGTGTTTAGCACCTCCAGCGGGAAACTGCTGCATAGAGCGAGTAAAAAAACAAGCAGGATAAGCCGCTCTAGTCCATGACAAGCTTGCAACAAAATTGCTTATGAAATGTCTATTTTTTTTCCTTATCCCTCCTGCTTCCTGCCTCCTCTCCTCTCCTCTCCTCCTCTCTGTTTCTCTTCCTCGTGCTCTCAGTCCCTCAGGGCCTCCAGCAGCTTTGCCCCTCGGTGATGAAGACACGGCACTGAAACGACCCGACACCAATGAGTCCCTCAACTCTTCCATGTCCAACGGCACCACTGATGCAGGTAAAACACACACACACACTCCTACTTTTTTTCTTTTTGCTACGACTGTTTTTGCCCCACAGCTGTTGCTTTGCCTTTTTGATAACTATAACAAACACATGCTAAGTTGGAGCTGTTTTCTGCTGAAGTAGTTATCACACCACTAAGTTCTCATTAAAAGGTGTACCACTGGCACTGCATCAACTTCATAGTTTACCTACATTCAAAAATTATTGCACAGAGGGAAAAGCTTACCAAGAGTCAAAAGTACTATGAAAAGTGATATTTAACACGTGGAAAAGGTAGGGTGTGAGCATAATGTTGTTACAGTAATATGAGACTTGCTGTCTGCTGCTGTTTTCAGACCAGTTTGATAGCCATGACGACCGCGATGATGAAGGTGAGGGGGAGTCGGTGGAGGAGCACAAGAGCGTTATCATGCATCTGCTGTCCCAGGTCCGGCTGGGCATGGACCTCACTAAGGTAAAGGCTCCTGACCGATGTAACCATGCGTCTGCCTGTCTCACTCTCTGTCTGTCTGTCTGTCTGCTGGACTCCAGTCTGAGTGTCTGCATTCTTTGATTTCTATCTCTGCTCTGCCTCTCTCTCACTGTTGCTGTCCTCCCTCTTTCTACTCAGTAACTGTGTCTGTGTGAGCAGTCTCTTTTGAGCAACCCACACAATCACGATTTGTCTGTTTCACAGGTGGTCCTCCCTACCTTCATCCTAGAAAGGAGGTCTTTGTTAGAAATGTATGCAGACTTCTTTGCACATCCCGACTTATTCGTCAGGTACTATTTAAACAACTCTCTTATTCATTGCAATTTATCCTGATTTAATCTGAACTATATACATGTTTAGAATGCTAAATACTAAAAATAACATTAGAAATAAATACACTGTTTAAAACAAACTCTATTTGCAGTTACTATTTAACCCATGTCTACTCATATTATAAGATATTGAAAGTTCAAAAAACTGACTCATTCGTATGACTTCCACTAGCATCGCTGAGCAGCCAGAGCCGCGGGAGCGCATGGTTCAGGTGGTGAAGTGGTACCTGTCGGCCTTCCATGCGGGGAGGAAAGGCTCCGTGGCCAAGAAACCCTACAACCCCATCCTGGGAGAAGTCTTCTACTGCCACTGGGACCTGCCCACCGAGACGGAGGAGCCTTCCCCGCACACGGCGAGGCGGCAGGACGCTGTGGCTGAAACGGTCAGGACCATTGTCTTCTTGATTTATTTACGATCAGTACAATGTCATGTTGTTTAGTTCATGCTGCCTTTATGGCATATTAATATTGACAAATAAGGAGAAGGAAACCACTTTTTATTCAAGCTAACAGTTTCTAAGATTATATTGCGGTGTAAAGTGTGGTTGTATCTTTGCATCCATTGGATTGAACAAATGTCTTTTTGCATTAGAAGTGGTTCCTCTGTGTATTTTTCTAGTATTTTGCCTCTTAGGGAACCCTTGGCCCTTTCTCCTTACCCTTCATGGCTAAAATAATATTGTATACATCTCCATTATAATGATAGAACATGTTATGCACATGTTGTAGTATTATAACATGGAAATTTTTAACCCTCATCTATTCTCTTGTTACTGCCACCTCCATCCCCTTCCTCTCTTCTGCCCTTCCAGGAGACAGTATCAGAAGGTCCAGTGCCATGGTCTTCATCCCACAGTGTGTGTTTTGTAGCAGAGCAGGTCTCTCACCACCCACCCAGTGAGTGTCTCACCTTATTTATGTTGTAGCCCCAGCTGAGGGATTTGACAGGAGTGGAGAAACTTTTTGACATGGAGGCCCAAGGGCTGAAAGGCGTCATGGATGGAGGGTCAAGAAAAGTGAAGCGGACACTGATTTTTTTTTTTTAGAGATGTAACAAGTAGGAATTCATTTCTTAGGTCTTTTGTCATCATTGTGTTTGTTAATATGTCTTGTAATAAGTAGGTTATTGCAAATTCATTCCTCAGGGCCAAAAAAAATGGTTATGGAAGGCCAAATTTAGTTTGTGGGGTTAGAGTATGTTTATTTTACCAGTAGTTTCAGAAATCATTTGACTGAATTTTTCTGATACTAGCTGATGATGTAATGCTTGAGGTTGCTTGGTTTATTTGATTTTCTGGACTATCACTGAGAAGTTGACACGTTTTTTTTTTTTTTCACCAACTCTTCATCATTTCCTCTCTTCCTACTCTAGTTTCTGCATTCTATGCAGAGTGTTTAAGTAGGAAGATCCAATTCAACGCTCACATCTGGACTAAGTCCAAGTTCCTAGGGATGTCTATAGGCGTCCACAATATTGGCCAAGGTATGGCAAAGCACTGCCTCACACACAATATACATTTTTACACACTCATTAGTCACCACTACATGTTTTTCTAATAATTATCTGCTGGTTGTGATCTAGGCTGTGTGTCGTGTTTGGAGCATGACGAACATTACATCCTCACCTTCCCTAACGGATATGGCAGGTACGTGTTGTTGCATCCCTGCCTGTCTTTGTCATCACTAAATGCGTCTGTCTGGTCATCATGAAATCCTTTACTCAGACCTGAGCCTGTGTGTGCAGGTCAATCCTGACGGTGCCATGGGTGGAGCTGGGCGGAGAGTGCAGCATCTCCTGCTCCAAGTCGGGCTACAGTGCCAACATTGTGTTCCACACAAAGCCTTTCTATGGAGGCAAGAAGCACAGGATCACCGCTGAGATTTTGTAAGAGGAAAATGATGATTGCAGCATGATTCATGTTATAATTTGTAGACTTTTAATGATAACAGTCCCTGCTGTGCCAGAGTGAACAAAGGATGAGCTTGGTGCTACAAAGGAAAGCATAATCCATTTTTTCTGTCTCTTTTTGCAGTCCACCTAATGATAAGAAGTCTTTCTGCTCCATTGAAGGGGAATGGAACGGAGTGATGTACGCCAAGTGGGCAAGTGGAGTGAGTTCAGTTTTAAATTGACTGGATTTCATTTAGTTTTGTTTTGCTTTTAGCACATATAAAATCAAAGCATCCTCACTGAGCGCTAATTGATAATCATTTATTTACTTGGTTGAACCAGAATAAAATTTAGACATTCAATACACAGAGCATTTGCTGCTGTGGGAAAAAGCGTTTGCTAAATATTGTGCCTAATACTGTGCCATGTGATAATAATGCTATGGGTTTTTTTACCTGCAGGAGAACACACTGTTCATAGACACTAAGAAGATGGGCATCATTAAGAAGAAGGTTAGGAAGCTGGAAGACCAGCTGGAGTACGAGTCCCGCAGGTGAGAAATAAAAACCTCTCTTGGTAACTCATATCCATAGGAGTGTGAAAGCTCACTTCATTCAGCAATACAAATATTGACCAATTATTGACTCCAGTATAATCTCATTCATTCTATCCTATTCATATTTGTCTATCTGCAACGTCAGTATAATCTAATTAATCTGCTACAGTGTCTCCCCTTCTGTTTAGATGACCAGAAGAAGTGTTTTTATAATGTTAATACTGTAAAATTTATGTTAACACTATAAGCCCATTTTGGGGTTTTCAACCCTACATATGTTTTATACTGCTTTGTGTATAAGTCTTTTAATTGTGGTAACAAATTGAATAAAATAAAAAATACTAGCATATCACAGAAAGCTACATTGGAGTCCCTCTGAATTTAATCTGAAGCCAAACGCACCCCACTGATTCTGCCACATGGTTCATTTCACAAATAATCAAGTGACTGCACTTGTAGAGGTTTTCACTCTTGCACAGGCCCACATTCCCTGAAAGGAATCTCTCTGTTTGTGTATTTGACTTTAAACCCTTGACCCATCAGACTGTGGAGAGACGTGACGTTGAACCTGAAGCTGAAGGACATCGACTCGGCAACAGAAGCCAAACACCGGCTGGAGGAGAAACAGAGAGCCGAAGCCCGAGAGAGGAAGGAGAACGAGCAGCAGTGGGAGACCAGGGTGAGGCCACAAACAACATACACATTGTATGATAAAATACAACAAGCTCCATAAGTATTTGGACATTAACACACTTTGTAACACGCTTTGTATTCTTATCTTTTGGATGTAAAATGACTGTATGAAATCATTGCACTGCAAGAATATTTTGACTACATACTAAAAGTCTAAAATGAAATGGGGGAACAAGAGCAGAAATTACTAACAATTACTGACAATCTGCACTCAATCCTCATTATCACTGTGTCATTTACATTCAAAATAATGAGTATGAAGGCAATACAGTGTGTTGGTGGCCAAATACAGGAGCTCACTCCATACTTGTGTGAAATCAGACAAATCCAAATCATCTATTTCAGTAGTAGGCAGAAATCAAGACTAGATACTAGGTTGGAAACATTAGATAGTGTTGTGGTTTTATTTTAGGATCAGTTTGAATGTATTTGTTCACCTTAAATGAATAATAGGATGTAGTACTTTTGGATTGTGGTAACCGTTACTGCTTGTGTCTTTCTCCAGCTGTTCCATGAGGATGGGGAGTGCTGGGTCTACGACGAGCCTCTATTAAAGAGAATAGTTTCACAGAGGCACTGAGAAGACGACACACACTCTGATACACACACACAGTCTGATACACACATACACACACACACACACACACACACACACACACACACACACACGCATATAAATACATGCACACACAACACAGAGTCTTCATAAGAACTCTTTTGCAAAACCACTTCTTATCCAAGCCTTGGAATGACTGACTGATGATTGAATATGTACACAGCTTTGCATTTTGACAGTAAAACAATATTGAATTGAATGAAATCAATGGAAAAACATCTAAGATGTAAAATGAAAATTAGTAAAGCTCCTCCCCTTATTTGGCCAACCTCACTTCCACCGCCACCGCCACCCCTCCACCCCTCCAACCCCCCTCCATGAGACTGAGCAGTGCGGAGCGGAGGTGCGTCCCGTCTCTCCACTCTGTCCGTCAAACTTCACCGCCGCACCCTTCAGCAGTGCCACAGGACCCCAAGCAGCTCTCGTTTCTTGTTTCCTACAGATGGTTTTTTTTTTTTTTTTTTTGGAGGGGAGGTGATGGTGTTCAGATCAAATAAACCTTGACAAACAAAACAGCGCTCTACATCTCAGGGAATCTGGTGACTGAGGAAAGGAAGCTGCTGTCCCCTCCAAGAGTCTGACAGCCTTATACCGGTGGAACGGAAGAATCACAGAGGGGCGGGGGAGAAACTCTCGGCTTGCCTACAACTAGTTACAACTGTTGTTTATATATAGATATACATATGATGGATATATAAATATATATTCTTCTCTTTTTTTATTTTCATTGCTCTTTTTTTTTTGTTTATTTTTTCATTCTGGCAATAGTTTAAAATATTTGAGGATATGAACTTGATGGCTTCACATCTTTAGGAATCATTCCATTTTCCCTTTTGACATTCTGTTCCCATTTCAAGTTTTAACTTTGCCTCTGCCACCTATTTGATCCCTCACCATCCTCTTTGTGTCCAAAGTGCTGTCCAGAAGGAAGCCCTGCATACCCCATAGCCTCTAAACACATAGATTGGGAGAGTAGTGATAGATTTATTTAATATATGCAATTTAGAGATGATTTCACATTGCCTGTCACAGGATAAATTTGGGTATCCACTACGCTTTTAAGTAAGATGGCCAAAAAGTTTAGAGAGAAGGCTAAAGGGGCTTTCATCTGGACATGGTCCTTATGGGCAAGAGGACAACAATTAATAGTCTGGAAATGTTTCACCTGAAGGCATTTATGAACAAAATGATTGTTAACTTATTTTTGTCTTTCTGGATTATCTGATGGCGAGGACGTAAGGCTAGGAGTGAGTCTGCAAAGTCTCCCTTTTGTCCCTTTTTGTCTGTCCTCGTCTCCTCTCAGACCTCACTGATGCCAGATGGGCTTCCCTCTCTCCTTCAGCTCATGTTCACTGTTGTGCTGTGAGCGGGGCGAGGAGAGAGGAGACGAGGAGACAAGGAGACAAGGGCGCACTTTGGAGACACAGCTGCTGTTTCGTAGAGTGCTGCTACAGTCCAAATTGTGTTTTGTCGGTCCAGTCTGCTGCCATGTTAGCCTGTGTCCTATAATGTTTTTCAATATAAGAAACACATAGAGGGCAATATTTACTGTACACCTCTGCCTGTTTAAACCATCTTTCATTCATTCTCTCATTCACAGCTACATAGGTTAAATCTTAATGCAGAGATATTGGGATGAGTTACTAAAAGAAAATGTTGACTTTTTCACCTGATGATGCCCAAGAATGAGATTTCGCAGCACTGTGCTGAACTCACTTCAGTGTCCTGTTATCTTTGACTTGTTAAATAAAGATTTGTTCATCGCCTCTCCTAGATATTTGGCCGGTATGAAAAGTAAGTTGCTAGATTTAAATGAATATGAAAAGACGTTTGAGTCTCTATAAATAAAATAATTAGACCTGGTGAAGGGATCGATAAAGACAGAAGCATATTACGAAACGAAAACCTTTGGTGAAAATCTCAACATGCTCATTGTACTCAGTTGCAACAGTTGAATTTCATCCTCTAAAGTAGATAACTCTGTTTGGGAATAAGCCAATTGAAATTTGCAGAGGTTATACAAATCTCGAAGCCATTTTACTTTTTTCTCCATGTTATGTCTTTGTAAATTATATTGAATTGAGGCCTTGCCATACATTTCAGTATCACTCAGTATCGCTTAATAGAGAGCAATCAAAACAAATGTATTTTTTATTTCATTCTGATCATAACCATTGATTGTATCAGACTCTCCTGTTTATTGATGCATAATATTAAATCTCCATGAGTTTATTCCTGAGAGTTTTTGTGATGGTCCTTTCAGAAGAAGATCCAGTCATAGAAAGGCTACTTGGTGTCAGAAAATTCATTTAGTTGGGAAAAGTTGTAGCCTGCTGATTTAATACACCCCATACTGAACTGTTCACAAGTGATTAGTTGAGCTAAAATTTAGTTGATTAATAACCTGACATGCTCAGGTTTTGAGCAGAGTGCAATCTAGAGATGGGGAGGTAAACGTCATCTTGTCTCTTGTCTTGTCTGATGATTATATTCCAAGCTCCGTGACAAAAAAAACTTGACTACTAACAAAATGTGGGGTGCAATCCTGTTTCTAGATTTACAGAACTGACTTTGGGTTTGTGAATCATTTTATTTTTTACAATTGAACCATTTCACAATGTTGAGTTTCCGTAGTATTTATTCAGAGGGAAATCTACGACTATACCCATACATTTCTATATAAAATAGTGTTCCTTTTTTGATTGTAATCACTTACTTGCTGCATAAGACAAAGTTGAGCGTTACGTTTCATCGCAGTGAACCTAATTATAGTGTATTGCTTTTGTCATTTGAAAACGGGTATTATGGGAAATAACACGGAGTTATAATAACAAGGAGTTATTTATTCACGTTTTTTGTATTTGTGAGTTGAAAAATGCATGTGTTTTTTGTGTTTTTCAGGAATGGAGCCATGCAACCGAAGGAGGTTTTGCATGCAACCAGCAGGGGCGCTAGTTGTCCCTTTTTCCCACAAGCCTGTGCGGCATGCCTTATATAAAGAACTTCCACCCTTTTCCTTTCCTCACTCTCCTCGCTCTTGTGTCGCAGGTAACTACGCTGTCCTAACATCATGGCTTCAAACCTATTGTAGGCCGGCTACCGGTATTCAACTGTTAACTTTGCTTTTGTCTTGTGGTTTACGTGTTTACTCTGATGTGCTTTTACTGCTGCTGTTTTTTAAAATGTTTGCCTGCTAGCTGGAAAAAAGACTTGTTCTGTAGCAGCAGGCCTGACCTGCACCACGTGTCCCACAGCACATGCTGGGAGGCTAACGAACTAGCCACAAGCTAATCCAGTCATTTTCAACCACAGGCGTCATTGCGTTGCAGATTATCCCATGCATTAATGATGAAATAAGTGTTGGTAGGGACATCTGAGTTAAACTGAGGAAACGCCAACCTTTCTGACTGCATGGGAAAATAACATCCAGTGTTAACTCAAAACTCAACTTGTAAAACACTCAACTGGGGGAAAGGATTAACAAATGTATGGCTCATCTTGTTTTTAGGCCCATTGATGAGATCTCTGAAGTCAAGCTGGACTTCAACAATTGGTAAGGACACATTGTATATTTTTTACTTTATACAGCTGATGATGTTTCATTATAAGAGTAGTGGACAGAAGTGATTTCTGAGACTTCTTCACTGAGGCTGGTATGAGTAAAGCCTGAGCTTTTTTTTTATTTATTTTTTTTTAAAACGTGCCATGCGCCATTATTTCAGTTGAGCAATGTTTCAGAGCTGCATGACTGAAGTGTTTCCTCTCATCAGGTTCAACTTGCTGTTTGTTGCTGTCTGTGAAGTCATCACAAATCCTGATGGGTAAGCAGCATTTACCAATGAATCCATGTTCAATCTGACTGGAAGTCGATGATGATTCATGTATAAGAGTAGTGGACAGAAGTGATTTCTGAGTAATTAAACACTGAGACTTCCCTGTTCCCAACTAAGCATGTTAAACTCAAAAGTATCACTGTACTAAAATCTGTTTCTCAACAGGTATCTGAGATGCAGAAAAACACAATGAAAGACCTAAGACTGACAGAGGTAAGACAAGTCATCTGTTACAAGTTTTCCTTAAAGGGGAATATTGCCGTTTGAAGAATTTGGGTGTTTTTCTGTGCTCGAGGACAGTCTGAACTTGGACCAGTCTTTCCTACAGTTAGAAATCAGGTGGCCTTTGAATGTGATGTCACCGGGATGTAAAATATGGTGCTGACTTAGTGGAGCCATAAGATGCTGAATCGCACTAAAGTATAAGTTAATATTTTCATATTAACAGACATAAACCAGAATTTAAACCATTTGTGTGCAAGAACTCTATCTCAAATCTTATTGTCCACTAAGTCATTTTCCATTCATTCTCAATGGAGCATTGTGAGAATTTACATCCTGAATCACAAATGGGATGAATCAGGCTTCTCCAGTTTCTAGCTTTAGGAAAGAATGGTGCATCTTCACAAGTACTGGATGAACAGTCCTGGGGCACAGGAATAGCATGAGTTTTTAAAATGGGTGACATTCCCCTTGACATGGCAGTTCATCTGCACATGATGCCTGTGCTGCTGTGATGACCCTATTTGCTACTCTTGACAAGACAGGATGACGAAACTGCAACCACCTTTTGCATTTTCTGAGGCACAGATCACTTGAAACAGTCCTGAAGTTAAATGACTTTAAGTGCTTAACTAATGTATTGATTTTTTCCTTTGCAGTTGGTGATGGCTTCCTGCCAGCGCACTGCTGTCTGGTCTCCAGGTAAGGAACTGCAGTCTTGTGAAGGCTCCTTGCTGAATGCCTGTAAGGAAGCAGTAGAATAAAGGCTTTCATTTGTTCCACAGCCTTGACTTGATTTCTCATGTTTTGTTTGTCATTTCTACAGACGCTCTCAAATTGCTGGACTCAACCATTAACCCCAACATCCAGAGCAGGTAATGGACCCAAATTATTTGTTCAATGTACACAATCACATTCACACTGTTAATGATGATCTTGTTTAAAAAACAATGGGAATCTCTCTGAAAAAGAATGAAAGATGACTTTATACTGATACAGTGCAAACTGCAAAACGTATGCCATTTGCACATTGTCCGGCCTAAATTAATGCTTTGACATTAACTTACAGATTGTCTCCATCTTCTTGGATCAGTTGCAGGTGAGTTGCGACTTTGTGCTAAGATGCGTTAACCTATTTAAAAAAAACTCTTTTCTCTCCCCGATACAATGATGATCGCATAGTTCAACCGATAACCATGACGAAGATCAATGTCTTTCGCTCCTAGCTGATGTATCGGCTTCAACAACCTGTCAGGCCACTTGGTTTTTGGAAAAATTCCTAACTTTTTTTTCTTCCTCGTCCATTTCAGAAACAGAAATGGCTGACTAGTACAAAAGAAGACAAATTGAAGGTGAGTGAAAGATGTTTTTTAGTGCAAGGTTTTGATGACGCGTGATACAATGATGACCGCATAGTTCAGCAGATAATCTGTGAAGAAGATAAACTTGTCTTTCGCTCCTAGCTGATGTATCGACCTAAATTGCCCTTTGGCCCTTCAGTATTTAAAACATGGAAACTTAAGTTGTTGTTTTTTTCCTCCTCCCAGATGTGTACAACTTGCTGATGGAGAATCACACATCCTTAAAACGGTGAGACTTTGCACATTAAGGTTTTTGTTAAGACTTGATACAATGATGATCGCATAGTTCAACCGATAACCATGACGAAGATCAATGTCTTTCGCTCCTAGCTGATGTATCAGTCTTGAATGCTACAGATGGCTCATTATCAATTTATCCATCCTGACATCTACTTTTTTTTTCTCTCCCCAATACAGGATTCCAATGTGATCAAAACACGGACTGACTATATCACAATACAGTTGATATGGGTAGGTATCATGTCCCTGATTAACACCATTATGCATCGATGACAATCAGATGTGATGATTTTGAATCAGGTCGCTGATCCAGTTGAGGAATTAAGTCATTCATTCTGATCTGGATTGTCTAGCTGGTGTAAACTGTAAATTCTTGAGTGTGTGTAAGATGAAACTGAAGTTTATGTTGGCTTTGCAGGAGTGGACTTCCATGACAAGTCGCATGCACAAGATGCCTCCAGAAACATGGTGAGTATAAACATGGCTGACCCCATGAGCGCCTCAGATCCAGATGACTAGTATGGCTGGGTATCAGTTTTTTAAATTGTTTCCAAAACTAAGTACAAGTTAAAACTAATTTTCAACACAAAGATCCCACCTATTCTGCAACAGATATTTCTACCTGCTATCCCCTTGTGTATTCTCAAAAATAGTAAAAATCCTGATTTTTACTACAAGAAGTTTAACACTTTAAAGCTTGTCATACCAAAAATTGTTTCCCTGATACCCAACACTACTTGCAACCAAATGTCCCTCCATCTCAGCCACATCTGGGTCTGAAGAGCTGCTCATGTACAGTAGTCGGGATCTCAGTTGGTGTTGTACGCCTTTCTAGATCCCTGTAGTCTGGCCTCTGTGATGACGAGTAAAGACTGACGAGTAAACCATGGAGTCTGTAATATTAGCTCTAGCTGAGCTGGTCAGTACTCTACTGTCATCCTGATGCTGAGTGTGTGTACGTGTCTGTTCTCATGTCCATCTGTCTCTTCAGGTGTGGTGACTTCGTTTGGAAGTCATGGACTGAAAGATGGGATTGTCTAAAGTGAGAATGCATGACTAATACAACATACACAGCATGAATGGGTTCAGTGATGTTTTCACAAATGTCTGACCTGAACATCAATGTGGACATTATCTTTTACTGAGCAACCTAGTAAATCAAATCTCACTCTGACCAGTTGGAAAGTAGTTACAACTTAATTTTTCTTACTTTATCCCCATCTTCAGGTGACAGCTGGATCTTAAGCATAATCTTGGTAAGCATTTCATCAAATTGAAATGAGGCTAGTCCAGGAACTTGCTCATTTGTAGAAAAATGAAAAGACAAATATATCACTGAATAGCAGTAATATTACTGATTAGATGCCATAATGGGCTTCTGGACTCTGCCTTTTGAATAAACCTTCTCAACCTGTGATGAAAAGATTCTGCCAAATGATTCTTCTGATTATACCCCTACCGTTCCATTTTTGTCTGAGGTTGTATGGTCAATGCAACATGGTGTTTTCTGTTTTCCAATATTGGGTTCCCTAAAGTAGTTTTTCCTTCCTCCAAAAGTTGCCTGTGTTGGGATGAGGAAGCCATGCACCAGACGAAGGAGACCTGGCTATCCTAATGAAAAGTGAGAATTGTGCCTGGTGTCTGGATTGAAAAACTGTTTTTTTGGGGGGCGGTTTTGGAACAACCTGTGAAGAAATGATTCTGCCAAATGAGATCTCTTGATTATACTCCTTACCGTTCCATTAATTCTGAGGTTGTGTAGACTAGGGGTTCCCAAACCAAGGACCCCCAGCAGTCCTTTAAGGGTGCTGGGCGTCCCAGACAAAGGGGAGTAGTTCCTTTTCCCTATAATTTTATTCACAAAAAGTACAGTGAGGGTGTGCAAGACCTGAGCTGAGTTTGACTTTCCCCACCTACAGCAGAGACATTATCTCAGATGGACAAATCCTCTATCAAATGGGGCTCTGCAGAACTATATTGATCTAGGGGCCCTTGAAATGAAAAGTTGAACCAATAGTGTAATCAATGCAGTGTTTTCTATGCTCAGAGTTTCTAATCTTCTCTTTCCCCCTCTCAAAGATCCTGTCCTTGCTTGATGGCGGCCCGGGAGCTGTGGCAGGACTCAAGACTGTCAAGAACCTGTTTTTGAAGTGTAACTTGAAATATTGTGCCAATAAAAAAAATACTGAAGCAGATTATTGTGGTGTTTATTATTTTTAAACTGTCTTTTTGATAGTGAACTTGTTGACAAACGGTTTGGTCCAAAGTACATCAGTGGTTTCAAATCATGTAATATCAAGTGTACAGGCTTTTGCTCTAGCCAACTGGACCCAAGTAGGTAAACAACAGTTTTTGGAAGAAATTCAACACATTTTTGCCCGCACGTGAGTACACGCTACTGCTGTAGTGTAAACGTGTATTACGAGACCAGATTAAACAAAACAGTTATTCAGTACATGGTACATGTACCATCGGAAAATCTGGGGGATGAATTTATATATTTTTGGTCATGTTTAAGATCGTTGAGATGTCTGTTTGGTCGAATTTGATGTAAATTGCGTGTTCCAATAATTACTAAAGATCCGGGAACCTAGACCATAGAACATCATAGAACCTCCTTGAGTGCCAGGAGCCGGTTGCCATGACGGGAAGTGACGTAAGAGAGCGTCCAGTCGCTTCCTGGTGACCAGCCCAGGGATAGCAACTGTAGGCAAACAGCCAGCCAGGTTTTAAATGGGGTTGAGACGGGACGAGGTGTTCAGTCTTCATCTGACGGGCTCAAACTAGCTGCTTCACCAATGTTTCTCTTCTCGTTTGCGCCTCTACTTTGGGCTTTGTCCGCCGAGGCTGACTTCTTCCAGTTCGACAGCATTTCAAACGCGTCCACGTACTATTTTAATTATATTTATTGCAATATATGGGAGGGGGAGTGTCAGCCAAACCAGGATGATGCTACCCAGCAAGGTAAGAGATTATTCTGAACGGAATGAATTATAGCTATTTATTAATTATCGGCAATTAGGTTAAAAATCAGTGCGAAAAACGGACATCCAGTAGATCCACATTGGATGGAGTTGTCCAACGGTTTTATGTAATGCATGTAACGTTAGGCTACCTATACATCAAATAAAAGCGTAATAAATGTAGTTATTGTGGTAATACTTTACAATACTGGTACACAAATAAGCATATACTAATATTTTTACTAATCCATCAATCATAATTAAGGTATAGACTAATGTTTAATACAAGAATTAGTCAGTTATGCACATTGCTGTACTGTGCTTGTTAATCTTATAACCATTTGTTTTCACTTGATAGCTTTCATAGTTTTGACATGTTACCTAGCTGTTACAACAGGAATATATAAACTGACTTGTGCATGAAATGTCTTGTTGATGTGAGCAGTTCCTACCAGGGACCTTTGGGCAGGTTTTCCCCAGGACTACATCAGCCTGCTGCACCAGTGGTACTGTAGCCTGGGCCAGTGCTGTGAGTCTGGAGACTGCAGGATAACTAACAACATCACAGGTATCAGACTACACTGTATTAAGATTCATCTTTCTTTTAGCGGTGCTTTATTGCCCCTGTCCATCTGTAATTGTGAGTGTGTTGGTCAGTCCAGTGAGGCAGTAAATATTAAAATAAATAACTGTAAATCATAACCACTTTATTCTGTAACTTACAGGAATTTGGCAAGCTGGCAGTGGTGCAAAGACAGCCAACTAACAGAAACACTTAAGATGATATAGGAGCAACAGGACACATTCAGACACAGGAGGACAGTGCAGGACATACAGCAGACAGGACTGCAGATGTGCAGCTATTGATGTCATTCTAAATATTTGCAAAAAGGGATCCTATCAGTGCATTCATGCCACGTTGCATGCAGTAGGTTGCAGCCATAGGTTAGAGTCCATCTGTGCAATAGGTTGTATAGGGTGAGACAGATATATCGGTTTGCCCATCTTTGATATTGGCCTTTAGTAAATATCAGAAGTCTGCCAGTCATGTGGTCCAGTGCCGATATGATCGAGGTTCATCCCTGTCTGCAACTATATAAAAGCATTGTGTAAAACTTGCAATGAAATTATATTCTCTTTTTATATGCTCATTTTATTTATTCATTTTAATTGTTCAATTATTTTTTTGTAAATGTAATTAGCCTGCCATGTAAAAGCCTAATGTATTCCAGAGTTCCCCCTAGTGTTGAATAGGTGGCATGTTTTAGTGTCGCTCTCAACACACTGAAGTAGAGAGGTGCTCATTGGAAGTTGGGGTGTTAAGACTTGAAGAGCAATGAAGAAAACCAAATCCAAGGCACACTTCTCCTAGAAAAAAAGTTTTAAAAAGCTGTTTGCTTGGCATTACAGATTAAATCTTGCACCGACACGTTGCAGCATATGCTGACTTGCATGTGTAATGCCATGCATTAGCCACGAAAATTAAGGCTTTTTTCTAGGAGAATAGTGTCTTGGATTCAATATTCAATATCTTAAAGATATTGAATATTTGAACAAAATATTGTCTATCAGTGACTTAAGTCTAAAAACATTGGTTTTGGCATCAGCCTTCAAAAACCCTAGTAACATATTAAGAGACAGTTATACTGAATAGGATGGAAATGCATGAAATAAGGTCTGAGCCTTGTGGAGCTTGGATATAGTGACAGTATAAAAACTACTGCAGACATTATAAGGCCTGCAAGATTGTGCAAATTACACTAAATAGGATATTAGACTGGACAGTAATAGTAGAGGTTACAGTCTGTTCCATAGGCAAAGCTCTGTGAAATTCCCTACAATTGTCCAAATTGATCCATAAAAGGGCCATGCATGCTTCGACTGTAAAAACTCTAAACTGGTGTGTCACATACTGTATTTTGAAAAAAGCCATTCCAATATTGTAAACAATAATATTTTGGCAGGGTGTGATGACATTATTGCAGGGATTATATCCTCTATCTGGAGCTGTCATTTTGAAGTGTGCTGTCTGTCATATGTGCGTCCGCCCAGGCCTGTCCCGGGACCTTCAGATGAAGCTCCACGGGCAGCACCTGGCCCAGTCCGTGGTTCTGAAGGCCATCCAGGGTTTCATCAACAACCCAGAGTCCAACAAGCCGCTGACCCTCTCCTTCCACGGCTGGTCCGGCACCGGCAAGAACTTTGTGGCCCGGATCGTGGCTGATAACCTGTACCGGGACGGGGTGAAGAGCGAGTGTGTCCGTCTGTTCATCGCCCCTTTCCACTTCCCGCATGCCAGACTGGTGGACACGTACAAGGTAAGACAGAGCCCTCTTGGCACGGAGTTGGCCTCTCGATGACTGGAACACACAGCTGTTGCTTAATCAGATACACAGCCAGAGCTGCGTTTTCATAGTATTTTGTAATTACGCATGTGACTGATAAAGGTCACAGATTTAGTCTTACTTGGAATAGTGCTTCAAATCAAACATTTATCCTATGAGTACTGGCATATTTCCTGGTGAATATAAAAAAAAAAGATGCATGCTTTTTGGAACCAGGCACTCGTCCAACCAGGCGACAGGTACCAGCGTGGTCCTTTCTAAACAGATTTTTACACAATCACTGCATTGGATTTCAAAATGATATTGACACAATATTATTACGCACACTGATCCAACAGGACATAGTAGATAGGAGAACTTTTAAACAGATAAGGTCAGAATCTGCAAATGTGGACTCAAGAATTACGTTTGGCAGTCTCTCATGTCCGTTCCCTAGATTAGATTAGATGAAAATTTAATGATCCCTGAGGGGAAATTGGGTCATTGCAGCAGCAAAGAATAGAATATAGATAAGAATAGAACAAAGAAAATGTGTTGAAGATAATTCAGCAAATAGGTAAAGATACAGCATCTTAGTCGTGTTAAAACTGAACTGTTGGCTTGAGAGGATTCCTGCTTATTTGACTATTGACAGATTTAGATCACATGTTTGCATTTATGCAGGCTGGTATTAGATCTACGGTGTAGATGTGCAAGTGTGCATTATTAACTGTTCACCAGTGTTGGGGAGTAGTATGTACTGTATATATAGGCACTCAGGCTTCTGCACCTGTCAGTGATGATTATGTACAGTATATTGTATATTTTCTGAATCTCTTTGTCCCAACATGTGGATTACCTCACCTGACCATCTTGTCACTTTCTTCCCGCTTTCTTTCTTTAATTTTCTTCTCTTTTTTCTCGTTTACTCTACCTTTACCTCCAAAGCCGACACGTCATAATTCTCACCCAAAAAATTGAATATTAGCTGTCACCTTAACCTCACTGTAGAGCTGTAGAGACAAAAAATGAATGTCGTTATTGCTTATATTTGAAGATATAGTGATTTTCACTGTGGTGTGGTCTTCCCCTCTCTCTGTCCAGGGCCAGCTGAGAGAGGCGATCCGGGACATGGTGCTGCGCTGCCCTCAGACTTTGTTCATCTTCGATGAGGCTGAGAAGCTCCACCCGGGCCTCATCGATGCCATCAAGCCCTACATGGATCACTATGACAACGTAGACGGGGTCAGCTACCGCAGAGCCATCTTCCTCTTCCTCAGGTTAGACCAAACTCCAGGCACATACTGACTGTTAGACCCGGGTCAAATACATTCACATACTTTATTTGCAATGAATTGAACTTAGCAGGCAATCAATCTAAGTGTCCCAAAAGTGAACATCAGCCATCAGGCACTTCAACCAATAACCAAACACCACTGGCCCAGATATTTTGGCAGTTCATCTGTAATGACAGATGTTTCTTCCTCTGTCTCCATTACCACCCTTTATGGATTTTTCATGTTCTCAATTACTCATGTCTAGTTTCTGCTGAGGAATGATGTAATGAGTCAGATATAGAAACACATTTATTGCCAGAACACTAAGTTACAGTAATATGATGGAGGTCAGATCATTTATCCAAGGGTAATTTATATTTACACCTGATACATAACATATTAAGTACACGATTTGAACTGACAAACCTTCATCTCACAAACGCAGCCAACCAGATCACAAGTGAGAAATAGACAAATGCACCAAGAAATCAACAAATGCAGAGATTTTCCACTGCTCAGTGTTTTTTGCCATGCTTGCTCTCTCTGCAGTAATATAGGTGGAGCGACAATCAACGATGTAGCGCTGGACTTTTGGCACTCTGGTCAGAACCGTGAGGATATCGGCATGGAGGATCTAGAGCATCGGCTACGAGCTGAAGCCATGGAGTCTCAAGGTGTGCAGCAGTCATATTTGTTTGGATATACAGTACATATGAATGGATTCCCAATTGTGTTGTTGCTATACAGATGAGTTGCCTCTGATATATGTATGCGCACCAGACCAGATTCTACCTGTGGATGTCAAAATCCTGTAGCCATCCTAAAGATTCACTGATGTGTTGCCTCAACCCATTATTTAAAATCAGGCTGTCTGCAAATTATGTAATTCATCTGATACTAGAAACCTCTCCTTTACTTCCTTGTGAAAAAAATGAATTCTAATAAGCAGTTATCCAAAAAGAAAATGAAGGCAATCTCAAGTCTCAAGTGAAAAAATATAAAGAGCCTTTATTACATGGGCTGCAAGACAGTTAAAAATGACCAAGGCATTGGTCGTTTTTATTTTTTTCACTAGCAAGTGAAGGATCCAAAGTTTTCTCATTATCAGTTTGAATCTGCTTGTCTGTTCATATCAGACCCAAGCACTGCTTTTCCC
The DNA here is from genome assembly GCF_046629955.1 of Centroberyx affinis. NCBI lineage: Eukaryota > Metazoa > Chordata > Actinopteri > Beryciformes > Berycidae > Centroberyx > Centroberyx affinis. The sequence goes on from NW_027280045.1 coordinate 99,774, forward strand.
TTATGTCCTTATGTCCTTAATAATTCATCACTTTATATAATAATACATAACAGCTAACTTATCCCAAAAGTGTTAAAATTACAAATGTATCTGTTGCACTAGCTTTATGGACCTGCTACTGGACTTGTTTTATTGTTTGTTCTGAGGTGAGATGTTTTTATAAGTGCTTTTTTTCATCTCAGCTGCACAGATTATTGATAAAATACTCTTTCTGTGTGTTTTTTATCGTTGTATTTTATCAGTGTGTGTTTTTATCACTCTGCTTCAGTGTCACAATACAAAAAAACTGAATTGGGCTTGAGAGATTCTTATCCATTTCCCTGCGCGAATCTCTCTCCCAGGTGGTTTTGCTCAGAGTGAGCTGATGTCCGGCCACCTGATCGACTTCTTTGTGCCCTTCCTGCCGCTGGAGTATCGCCACGTCAAGCTCTGTGCGCGCGACGCCTACGCAGCCCGAGGCCTGGAGCCGGACGAGGGCACGCTGGACGAGGTGGCCAAGGCGATGCTATACCTACCCAAAGAGGAGAGACTGTTCTCGGCCCAGGGCTGCAAGTCTATACCCCAGAGGATCAACTTCTTTCTCCCCTAGAGAGAGAGGGGCAGATAGAGAGAGACCTGGAGGAGGAGTGAGATCGCTTTACCAGCCCATCTGCATACAGAGCCACAGCGGAGACCTGTCTTCTCCACTCTCTCCCCCCCCTCAGATACGTCCCGTGTCTGTCCAGGTCCCTCGGAGAAGACCGGACAGCAGGGCGGCTCCAGTATAACAGGGAACAGCAGCGCGCCCCACCCCGCAGACATGAATATCGGTGCAGGGGAACACGTATTACGCCAGATGGTCATCATGTGCAGTGCGGCTGCTCGTCCCCACCTGTCCGGTTTGAACCTACACACTGCCAAGACAGAGAGCTGAAGGAGATGGCATCAGTGGTTTTGTGCGTTTTGAGTCACAGAGGGCAGTTGATAGCCATTTTCGTCATGTCATGCTGTATTTATGTCTTTTCACCTCGCTCAAAGTCTGAGTTGCACTGTTTTGAAATTTAGATCAGGTCAGTAATGTTCAGTAATGTTTCAGTATTTGCATGTCAGAATTTGTGCTTAGTTGGCATTGATTATTTATTTACTTTACTGCCATATTTGAACATATTACTGTGCCAAATTCTTTTATTGTTACCTTACATCGTGAACATTTTTGGGTCAGGTAGATTTTGTGTAGTGTAGTTTTGTGGAGTGTAAATGCAGACTACGTACCTGGCATGGTACGTACAGGGACTGTCTGTGATGCAGTTGTTACAATTGAAACTGTTGGTGCAAAAACAGTTGTGAGAGAAGAATTTGAACTACATGTTGAAAGCAATGAATTCATTTGAAAGTCAGCAGTTTTGTGTAATTTTGTTTGATAACAGTGCTTTAACTAATCTATTTCTTTTAGGTAGATAATTCCATGGCGTCATATGAACTCCATAAATGATTAACATCATCATCCTTTCCTTAGTATATAGCATCTGTGTAAATGTTAATATTTATGTCATTTTGTGGCATAGTTTACAATTTTTTTTAAATTTCTGAGTATGTTTTGACTCTCACACACTCACACACACACACACACAAGTCTGTGTTGGTCTGCATCACTGGTTCTGCTCTCTGATGGTCAGATAGTCAAACCATGAGAAGAACATGGTTGGAAAGAAGTCTCATTACAGCAGTGATTATATTTTAAGAAAATAAACTTCCCCATTGAACTGACAAGAGTTGTGAAATTCTTCATTACTTCATGCAAAGATTTCAGTGGACTCATTTGTAAGAAAAACATTTATGCGTTCCAGATTATTTATTCATCATCTTGCCAATCCATTCTTTTTTCTTTTCTTTTTTTTTTTGCTTAATAAAGCAGGCATATCTCATGGGTATGCCAGGGGGTGGCATAAAAATCCTACAAAAATATTTACATAAATGAATTGTTCTCGCAGCTTTTCTATTAGTGGAGATCAAATGTTTTTAATATACTGTGTGGCTTTAGTTACGATTAAAATAGGGTTTTCTATCACTGAATTTGCATGATTTATCCATTCATATTGTGGTTTATCCACAGCGCATCACCCTTCCTGGGGCGTGTATCAAGCGAACGCGTGGTCTGCTCCCTTCAGTTGTCAGCTCATCCGATTGGTTGAGGGCAGTTACGCTTCCTGATTGAGGTTCGGAGCCGGCGTCCAATCAGATTCAGACATCTGTTCCGAGCCGAGAGGAGAACAGCGGCGGCGTTTCAGCGTTTCAGCTGTAACGTTACTGTATGTGAGTCTGGGCTGGAAAACAACGCGTGTAGCACGGCGCATTTTCACTCACTTGTATTTATATTTATATAGTTCGTTATTTTCTATTTGAAAGGGTGCTGTAGCTCGTGAGGATGACAGCCCTGTCGCTGCTTTTGATGGCCGTATCGGCCGCATCTGCACTGGCCGAGTCCACTGTATATTTTCGAGAACAATTTGAAGATGGGGGTAAGATCCTTGAAAGAGAATCATGTCGTTGATTGTCGATGTTGATCAATTGTTTTGCTGTTTTTGTTGAAATTGTAAATATTTCAGACATTGCGTTATTGAATCAGTACATGCATGCATGCTCACTTGAATAGCTAAACCAGCCTGCCGAGCTGGATCATTAATATCAGCTTGTTGGCTGCAGTTCACCCAGAAGAATTACTTTTTGACATGGCAGCTTATTATTTTACTGGCATAGATGTGATGCGTTGTGTGCTGACTGCTCGTCTTGAAATGCATTTAACCTATATGGGCATCATCCATCTTTTGACCCCCATCCATCCATCCCACCCCTCCTTTTCCCCCGGGGCATCAGCTAACCCCGCCTGCCTCCCTCCCATCCCCCTGCTGCATGTCTGCCCTGCTCATTCACACTGTCATCCCCGACACCCCCATCATGTTGGATACACCAGTCTCATAGTACTCTGTAGATACTAGTGAAGGCCGTCATCTGTTACCGGCATGTCCCTGCAACCCAAGACATTCCCATTTCAGCTGCAGCTACACACTGACGGTGATCCCATTTAAAGTGACTGTCCAGCTGTGACAATCCATTATGTGCAAACTGTTTTTGCAGATGCCTGGAAGAGTCGCTGGGTGGAGTCCAAACACAAATCAGACTATGGCCAGTTTGTCCTGACTGCAGGGAAGTTCTACGGTGATGCAGAGAAAGACAAAGGTGAGAGGAAAGATTAAATGGCAGCGTTTCCTCCTCCCACTGTCACCCTGTCGCCTTTGTGCAAGACAGTTAACGCCCACAGTATTGTCAAACTGTGTCTGTGTGTGTGTGTGTGTGTGTGTGAGAGCATGGGTGTCTTTCTACTGTATATCTCTGTGGAGGAGGTTCAATTACAGATTATGCATTTCAGTGTTGTCTCTGATTTTATACAGCAGTGATGCTTGGGAGTCATTTTAGTTTTTGTTGCACTCTGGTCCTTGTTGTGGTTGAGTGCTAAACCATATCGTTTTTACATAATTTAATAAAACATTAATTCTAAATCATAGGACTACAGCTCTTTAGGTTTCAGATTTAATCCGTCCTTATAATGTGACGTTTTCCGTAGCACTACTGGCTGAATACAGAGGAAACACCGCACCTGTATGCAAGACACAGTCCAGTAACATTATCTCTCCTGCAGGGCTTCAGACCAGCCAGGACGCCCGCTTCTACTCCCTGTCATCCCGTTTTGACGACTTCAACAACAAGGGCCAGCCTCTCGTCATCCAGTTCACTGTGAAACATGAGCAGAGCATCGACTGTGGCGGAGGCTACATCAAACTGTTCCCCTCCGACCTCAACCAGGAAGACATGCATGGAGACTCCAAATACAACATCATGTTTGGTCAGTGTGGCCAGTTGACTATCTAGACTCTTTTGTGCTGACAGTATAATTCAGCGGTATAAGAGATCAAATGTAGTATACCTCGAAGACATTGGCAGATCTGTTAAGGAACACATGGTTTCTGTGTTTTTTGGCACTTGTACTTGTCATCATGTTTTATGGCAGTGTAAAGATGCATTTTATATGCCTTAAAACAAACAAGGCTTCCACAAATGACAGTGGTAAATTTTACTGACAGATAACACAAGTTAAACACCACTGATTTGTTGTCTTTCTCAGCTACTCTCAAAAAAAATTAATAAAATTAAAAGTTTTGGCTGACTTAGTGTATTGAATATCTGTATTTTAGATGCATTTTAGGTATTCCTTATGCCTTTCCTCCTCGTGCTTTGCCTAGTTTGTACTTTCAACGGAGAGATTAAATTCCAGTCGTTGTTTGTGTTCCTGTCTCAGGTCCTGACATCTGTGGCCCTGGCACGAAGAAGGTTCATGTGATCTTCAACTACAAAGGAAAGAACCATTTGATCAACAAGGACATCAGATGCAAGGTGAGACCTACAGCAAGAAACGGTTGTGGTTTCTACATTAAAGAGCCTTGCCAGATATCCGTTGCACAAAGAAATGCATACTTATTTTTATTATTAATTGCTGCTAAATCTTCGGAATTGCCTTTATTTTCTTTCTCACCATAAAATCAAATCTGCAAAGAATGTACATTAGAAGTGGGAATGGTATTGCATATTATAAACACCTTACATGCAAATAACTTGTCACCTGTGGATAACACACAGAATTAATTGTTAAAAAAGTCCCTTTAACAACAAATGACACACCGCTCATAGCTTTAATCATCTCTTTTTCTGTCATGCAGGATGATGAGTACACTCACTTGTACACGCTGGTCGTCAACCCCGACAACACTTACGAGGTTAAGATCGACAATAAGAAGGTGGAGTCCGGCAGTCTGGAGGAGGACTGGGACTTCCTGCCGCCGAAGAAAATCAAGGACCCCGAAGCCAAGAAGCCAGAGGACTGGGATGAGAGGGAGAAGATTCCCGACCCCGATGATAAGAAACCCGAGGTCAGTCTTTTTTATAGTTAAAACATTTTGAATCCATTTTTTTTTTTATTCCCCCACACCTAAATGTCTGCTCTGTCCTCGTTTGTATGTATCTGTTTCCAAAATGCATTTGATTTGCCTCAGCATAGTTGTGTTTCCCCCCTGTGTCTGTTTGGCAGGACTGGGACAAACCCGAGAACATCCCAGATCCTGATGCCAAGAAGCCCGACGACTGGGACGATGAGATGGACGGAGAGTGGGAGCCTCCCATGGTCACCAACCCCGACTACAAGGTAAAAAACTGATATTACACAAGTTCTTATCAGTAATATACTACTTCTCAACATGAGTAAAAACAGTGTCGTCTTTGTTGCCACAGAAAAATATTTATATACTATTTTTGACATCATAAAATAAAGTTGGGGAATTAACTTTCTATATAAAGCACTTATAAACCTATATAGACCTATAAACTGATTTTTTAAAATGTTTTTTCTTAGATTTGTGGGGCAGTTTCACAGTAATGTCACATTATGACACTGACAGCTGTAACTGTTTCTATCCTTCTCTTAGTCATTCGTTGCATCTCTAATTCCAATTTCAGAGCCATTTCATGAACTTTCAGAGATATGTTTTGCCCTCATGTCCCATTTAATTTCCTACGCTTCTCTCTGTCCAACACAGCAAAGTAGAACGGAAAGAGAAAGCTGTCACGGCATAATTTCTCCCGATAAACAAGTTAAAAAAGATCTTTTTGCTTTTGTGATTTCTCTAAACTAACCATGTTGCCTGGCTTTCTGTGTCCATTTGCTTTCCGTAGGGTGAGTGGAAGCCCAGAGAGATCGACAACCCTGCCTACAAGGGCAAGTGGGTCCATCCTGAGATCGACAACCCAGAGTACACAGCCGATGCCGAGATCTACAAATATGACAGCATCGGCGTGATCGGACTCGACCTGTGGCAGGTAAACTGACTAAACAAAGCAAGTTTCTACACTGTTTGTCTGCTATTTATGATCTTACCAAAGACCATTATTATATTTGGTTCTTGCTTTTAACACCTATTGTATATATTCATTACATTACAATAAGTACATTTTGTTAACAGTAGTCAAATCGACCATATATCACATCTTCATCACCTATATTCACAAATAGGAACTTTTCCTAGCTCTCTTCCCCGGGGCTAATATATTTTCTGCCAGAGCTAGTGCAAAATAGTATTTGTTGTTAGCCAAATTTGAATGTGGGCTAGTAGAAATGGCAGACAAAAAATTCCCAAAACCCTTCAATTCCATTCCTGGTTATATTTAGGTTTTAGATCCTATAGGACACTAGTTATTCACTCATTTTGTTTGTCATTTGTTTGTATGAAGCATCTGACAGTATAATATCAATTCAATAACATACATTTCTTTCTGATGCAGGTTAAGTCTGGTACCATCTTTGATAACTTCCTCATCACCAACGACCCAAACCAGGCAGAGGAAGTCGGCCTCGACACGTGGGGTCAAGCCAAGGTCAGTCCACAGCCTCCGTCCTCACCGGTTTTCAAACTGTATCTTGTTTTTTCAAATCTTAAACATCTTTAGCACTTATGGAGAAACACACCATAATTTCAATGCTTACTGGGTGAAGCATCAATGTCTGATGACGACTACTGAGTTTTTGATGCAGATCTTCCGCTAACATTTTAATTTGTCTTCTTTATTCTGAAGGTTCATCTTACTAAAAAAAAAAAAAGCTTTTGGAACTAATTAATATTGCTGTCAGATAATTTTATCTTTTTCATTTTTGCTTCCTTTCCAGGACCCAGAGAAGAAGATGAAGGAGAGCCAAGAGGAGGAGGAGAGAAAGAAGCGCGAGGACGAGGACAAGCAGAGGAAAGACGAGGCGAAGGAGGAAGATGAGGAGGAGGAGGAAGAGGAGAAAGATGAGGAGGAGGAAGAGGAAGAGGAGGAGGAGGAGGATGAGCTGGAGCAGGAGGAGGAAGAGGAGGAGGAAGGCACAGACTCTAAACTTAAGGATGAGTTATAAACTCCTCACAGGAACTTTTAGAAGAGAACCTGACTGTCTGTGTCAATGAGCCATTGGATCAAGGCTGGAGACTGAGCTGAAAGACCTTCATGACCGACACCCTGGGGTGGGGTGGGTGGGTGGGGTGGGGCGGGGGGGGGGGGGCTTTAGTTTTGTTTACAGGATGGGGGAATAGGTGAAAAAGGGCAATAACTGTTTTGTTTTCATGTTTACATGTGCTATTATTGTTGTTATGAAACAAGAAGGTTGTAACCGTAACGCAAAGAATGAAGATTATAAAGATTGTCGAGACCGGAAACTATTAAACAACACCCATACAACTGATTTGCTGTTAATATGCAATAGAAAATATAAATTGTCAGCTGTGTTCTGCACAAAGTTGAGTTTCTATGAAGTTTACTGTCATCTTTGTTACATGGGTTATGATCCCATACCATGAAAATGTTTTGTTTACCTCATGTGTTTTTGTTTGTTTTATTAATCTGTCATGTGGGGATTTTTTGTTTGTTTTGTTTTGTTTTTTTGCTGTCATGTCACTCTGACTCTGTCTCAAGCCGCCCCTCTCGGCCCTCCTCAGACATCATGTGGATCTCAGAGGATTTCGTAGGGTTAGACGTAATATGGAGTCCTACTTTCATCCTGCCTCCTCTTATCTAATCCTCTCAGATTCACACAGATGTGTACGGCATGCGGACAAGAGTGCATCAGGACAGAAACTGTATATATGTGACGGCCTGCTCAAAAAATGCCGTTGCCCATGGGAAGGTGATATGGGGTTCCTTGAGATGGAATCCCTTGCATAGTTTTGTACTGTATAGTTAAAAAACAGTAACATTTTTTCTCTTCAGTGCAGGTAGTTTTGTGTGTCTAAATAAACCATACATTTACTGTAGACTCTTGAACTGTAGAACGCTTAAGTAGCAGGAAAGAGCTTCTGTCCATTGGTACGTATTAATTTTAGGTTCATCCAGTAGTGGTCTGTCACAGTGGGTGGACGCTGCGACCAGTTCCCTCATTTCTGATGCCAACATTTCCGCACTGCTGTAGCCCAACACACTGTCCCAAACTGACTGAAAGCTGGTCCTTTTGTAAAGACACATTTTGTACTAATGCTAGTAATTGAAGTGGGAGGATGTTTTCATTTTGCTGTGTAAAAAGAGAGGAATTCTGTCCAATAAAAACAACCAGAAGGAAATGAGTAGAAGTCCTTTCTCTATGAGATGTCTTTTGTTATATTACAGTGGGACTGTTATTTACTTTGGCTGCATTGCAGACTACATAAACTTTACATGGTCACTACAGGCCCTTAGGGCATTTTACTATATTTCTAAGTAGCATTTAGCTTTTTTCCTGTTCACATTTCTCACGCTCCTCATTGGTTAATTTATAGTTTTTAGCCATATGTTCTGTTTTGGCTGTAGGGATACTACATGGCAGAACATATTTCAAACTAAATATCTAAACAGTTATGAGTAAAGTCCACCGTAGACAGACTGTCTGCATTCCAGTCATGGATTTCCATGGTTCCTGTTTAAAGTCCAGCGCCAGGTTTTTTAGCGGCCCCTGTGTGAGTCTGGCAGCAGCGCAGAATGAAAGCAGTGGGAACAGAAACACTATGGCTGCCACTCTGTCTCTTACTCAGGTAACACTGTCTTACAACTCAAATCTAACGACCAGAAATGTTTTGTAGCCTCTATTTACTACTCATAAACATTTCAATAATGTTAGTTAATTTCGGTAGGCGAAAACGCGGGCGTACGGCGATCCTTGTCCTTCTTTTTGGAAGTTTTGTCCTGCTCTGACTGGGAAAAGTTTCTGCCTAATCTCTTTGGGGACTGCGTAAGGGCGTAGCTAGCTAGCTAGCCTGCTAGCTAAGTGCTAGTTTGTGTGCAGTATGGGGCTGTTTTAGAGCTGCTTTAGCAAACTAATGCCAAGCAAACGTTGTACGGTTTCGATTCGATTGGGGATGTAAATAATCCTATTTTGTACTGCCTTAGTTTGCTGCAGGCTAGTTGGTCCTGGTCAGAGGGATGTTATACGAGCTCCCATGTGTTGTTTTGTTGTGGCTCCACTGTCAAAATTTCTTTGCTAGAGCCATTGCTATTGCTCGCTGCCACAAATACAGCAAGTTACTGGCTTCATACGTTACACAGTCTATGTTGAGATTCTCATCGCTGCTTATTTAGCTTGCTAGATGGTTAGGCTCAGTAACCAGTCTGTTTATTGCTATTATTAGAAGAGCTTCACAGAGTGGGTTAGTGTGCTGCCCATGACCTTTGGAAATCAACTAGCCTTGTTTGCTATGGTTGTCTGCGAGGTTTGACCTGTGTCCAACTGCCCATCTAAAACAGAGAGAATAAGATGCTTGTTTAGCTAGTGTTAACAGTTAGCTGTTTTGCTCCTAGTAAGAGGAAGTGCACTTGAGTGGACTGCCCTTCTACAGTCACAAAATATTGCTAGCTAAGTTAAATGCAGTATGTGGAAGTTAGTTTTTGTACTGTGCAAACCAACTATCTTATTTAGTTGGAAGCACCCAGGTCTGATAACTGGTCTGGTTACAGTCCTAGACTTGTTACCCGAGCCACTGTTACCCCTGACAACAGAAAAGAGCTGTCTGCTAATAACCTAACAGTCTGAACCCAGCAGTATTGCCATCATTAGCTCTCTCAGATGTGTTCATAAATGGACTACTTGTAAAATAAAACCCTCTCAGGCTTAGTCAATTGCTGAAGCTGCAACCATAGGCTGCGATTTAAAAAAAAAAAAAATCAAAGTAGCTGGTTCTCTAAATATTGTGTGATGAGATTGCCATGTCGTGTGAGTTCATCGGTCTTTCAGGCAGTAATGTATGTTGTAAGAAGTCTTGAAGCCTATGTGCTGTCATGCCGAGGCTTTTCCACCTGATAATCTGTGTCCTCAAACTATAGGGCTACTGTAGGGTGTTAGTAGTAACATTACATTAGTGTTTCCTTGCTGCTGGTGGATTAGGGAGTAGCAATTTCTAGAGCAAACTAGACTGGCCTGTCAACTCCTGTACTGTACCGTATCTTGCTATCTGCTGCAGTTTTGTATAGGCGAGCTACAGAATGATTGAGGGGTGTTTTTTCAATGCTCAATTAAAGAGTCGCCAGTACAATGACCACAGTGTTGCAGCCGCCAACAGTTCCAGGCACACTATTGTGTGTCATAGAAAAAGTGGCATTGGCCAGAGAAAGATAAGTGTGTGTGAATAGTCATCGGATTATGAATTGGCAATTGACATAGCTGACAGGCAACCAGGCCGAGCATAGGCTATGTTTTTCTTGCAAGTCTCACCCTCAGTGTCCGAGCTATGTAAATCTTTAACAGGACTGAAATCCAAGAAGATCTTTGACATTCTCCTGCTTTTCTTTTACAGTGGAGGTGATTTTGTGTTTCTTTGTGTGTGTGTGTGTGTGTGTGTGTGTGTGTGTGTGTGTGTGTGTGTGTGTGTGTGTGTGTGTGTGTGTGTGTGTGTGTGTGTGTGTGTGTGTGTAGGCACAACAAGGAAGAATGCCTCCAGAAAGAAAGCCTTTACCCACTGGTTAAAAATGGCCACTCCCCAGTTGTGTCACAATACACGCAATTAGCTTCCTTTACGTTACTGCTGAGCTGCACCTATCTATTTAAAAGCATATAACAAGCACAACAGAAAATTGTCATGCTGGTTATATGAAGAATGAAATGCAGATTCTTTTCCTGTGCAGCCCAGCAGCAGACCATCAATTGCATTAAAAGAGGAAATGGGGGGAGGAAAGGAGGAAATGACATAAGGCAAAATAGACTGTTGTCTGTGGAGGGACACCCTGCTGTAGCTCTGTTAGTTGACCGTCAAGAGCCTCAGGAAGTGAAGCCTATATCATGAAGACGGAGGAAGCAAGTCATGGTCGGTCTACTTGCAAATCAGCAGGAACCTTCTGTAACCTGACTCATACGAGGCAGCTGTGCAGTACAGCACACACACCTTATTGCGTTAGAGAATATGGGACTTGCATGACACTGCCAGGAAACATGGGATAGGAGTGCCTCTCTCATACAATTATTAGTGGAATTACTCAGGATAATGCTCTCATGTCTGGAGTCGTCACTTTGCCTCCCTCGTCCTACCCAGACCTGCAGACTAGCCTCCACAAGCTGTATATGTTGTGGAAAAACTAGAATGCTGGCTCCAGCTGTTCTTACATTCAGACAGGTCTTATGGCTGCTACTCTTTTGCACAACAGACTGACATGTTGGCCTTTGTTCTTTTTGTATGAGCGGTTATCAAAGTCACTGTGTTCGTATTTACCCGGGAAATGTACAGGGCGATTTGACAAGCAGCTGTTTTCGTCACTGATATGAACACGATGATGAAAAATAATGCTGATATTTGCCGTATTGGTTGAAGTCTGTGCCTTTGCCTCCCCCATCTGTAACGGATCAGCCTTGTTTTTTGGCAGCTGCCTTGGCACAGTGGATGACACGCTTGGCCTGCAGTCAAACAAACACTTGTTGATCATTTGAGCTTGTAGACTGGATCTGTAGAAGTTACAAAGCATGTTAAGCAGGCCTGGTATTTACTCAAGTTTATTTTGTATCCGAACAAAATTATGGGTCAGTTTAGTGATTTGTTGATTCTTATGCCTAGGCCTAAATGCGACCATCTGGACAGAGACAAGTGCTTCTGTTATAGTTCCGCAATGTATTGATAAATTCAGTAAACTGTGTTTGTCTTCCCCAACAGCTCTCCAGTGGAAATCCCATCTATGACAAATACTATCGGCAGGTAGGCAAAAATATCTCTTTACTACAACATAATTAATTTATTCAGATTACGTTGTTATCTTTTCAGAAACAGTACTTCTTACACATTGCCTAGATAGTGTGCATATCAGTAATTGTATAAGCAGTGAATTTACCTTTTAATTTCCATCAAGGAAAAAAAATGTACCTACACTCCCCTATCATACAGTATTATTCTGCAAACACAGGAATATTTGTTACATCTGCAGTCTGAATGCTTGTGTGTGTGAGTGACTTTGACTCTTGAACCCCTTACTATTGCTTGCTTGTAATGTCGGCAATCTAGGAATTTTAATCTTGTTCTACTGTTCATTGTACTGTAAATCGCTCTGGATTAGAGAATTCAGCTAAATGCCTAGAATACGATATATTAATGAAATGTGGCAGGAGAGAGAAATACTGAAATTCAGAGAGATGCTGCATAGCATCATCTGTGTTAATCCACGGCGGCGTTGCAGTGAACAGTGATCTCTCTTCTCTCAGATCTAGTCTCTGTGTCCAATGAGGGAAGCTTCTCCATGAATAAATAATGGTTCTCTTTGCCAAACCTGTCAGAGGAGCTAGCTGGGAGCCTCATGAAAGAGGACTAAGTGTTGCGGTTAGTGTAGACCCAGTACCAAGCAAACAGACTGCTGAGAAAATCGCTTTGGTTTATTATCAGTATTGATTTTAACTGACTCAGGGATTCTCCTAGCCCGCAGGGCAATTCTCACACTTTTCACTTCTTTCACGTTCTTTATTTGCTTCCCTAACACTGACAGACTTTTAGAGCTGAAACCCATACCCGGTTAATTTTTCATTACGTCAGTCCGCAGCAAATGACCAATAAGAAATGTAGTCTCTTTGCCAGCAGCACAGCTGTATCACTGATGTTTGTAAAATGGAATGAGCTCTAATGAATGGGTGTGGGGGTGTGTGTGTGTGTTTGTGTGTGTGTATTTTGTGTCTGTGTTTGTGTGCAGGTTGATCCGACTGGCAGTGGGCGGGTGGCAGCAGCTGATGCTGCTCTGTTCCTAAAGAGGTCGGGTTTGGCTGACCTGGTGTTGGGGAAGGTAAGCACAACACACACATCGGCACAGCAGCTGCTCTTCTCTAGTCTTCACTAGTCATGTTGATAAACAAATATTAACTCATACAATTAGTCACTTTGTAGTAGAGCATCAGTGTAATTTCTAAAATGTAAAATGCATATGTGTCTTTGTAGATCTGGGATTTGGCAGACTCTGAGCGTAAAGGGTGCCTCAACAAACAGGTACAAATACATTGTACACTACATAACAGATTTGTGTGTTTTAGATGCATCACTTTTAGTGTTTGTAATCAGTAGGCTGATGTCACTTGTCATACCCCTGCTCCCCTCAGCAATTCTTCATAGCGTTGCGGTTGGTGGCCTGTGCTCAGAATGGCCTGGAGGTGGCGCTCAAGAGCCTCCATCTGGCCGTTCCTCCCCCCAAGTTTGTAAGTTCAGTTTACTTGTCTCTGTGCTGTACATTTCAACACTGGCTCTATCCTATCTATATCCTATTTCTAAATGCTGCTGTTGTTAATTCAAAGTTTCTTCCAGACATACTGTACAGTCAGAAGTGCCGGTATTGGGACAATGAATTGTTTTTCTTTTGCTTTTGTCATTATTTTTCAACTTTATTTAACACAGGTCTTAATAAAGGCCCATAAGCAAAATCCCCATCACACTATAGATGGATCAACACCAAAAAAGACTTCACTTAAGCTCACTGCCACAATGCTTACACATAACAGTTTATTGTGAATTCAAACTCAATTAGCCTGATGAAAAACATGTTTTCACTAAGGTTAACTAATTGTTGTAATCCTAGCATGACACAAGCAGCCCGCTGTTACCAGGAGGAGTGGCCATTGACATTCCCTGGGTGGTCAAGGTGAGGCTATCACAAGGTTTCCTGTTATTATGCAACACAGACTTCTGTGGTAGTGCCATGTCAGTAGCATCCACTCCTAAACATAAATTGATGCTATCTAGAAAATTTAAAAATGGAAGCTTGCCATGCAAAATAGTAATGATTATTTTCAATTATTTTCACAGATCATTTCTCTCCTACCTCCTAAACTTTTCGGTAGCACATTTGGAAAAAATGTTAATGTATAGTTTTACAGAAGCTGCTTCATGATAAAGACAAGCTCATCTGTTTTTTCCCCAGGCTGAGGAGAAGATGAAGTTTGATGCCATCTTTGACAGTCTGGCTCCGGTGGGAGGGATACTAACGGGAGACAAAGTCAAGCCCGTCCTGCTCAACTCCAAGCTGCCAGTGGACGTCCTGGGCAGGGTACGACCCCCAGACTGAGGAACCAGACAGATGACGGCTTTTAGTTTAGTTACATAGTGAGAAAACATAGAGGCAAAGAGATGAAAACAAAGTGAGAAATTTAAAAAAAAAACGCAGCAAGAAGAGTTACGGATTTGTACAGGTGGCATTAAAAAAACTCAAAAGGCCTTATTAAAAACACACTTCACCTCAACACAAACAAAAGAAGGGAACAAACAAAAGACAACCGAGAAATCAACATGACAAGCATAGACGGCTGCATTGGATAACAGAATATAACAGAATAAATTCTATTTGTAACAGAATCTAAATGACAGCAAAACACGTAGGTGGAAAACAACAGAATGCAGTAAACGAAAAGAGAAGTGAAATTTAAAGGCATTGATGTAGAAAATGAAATCAGAGAGGAAGTGAGAGCTTGCTAGTTAATGAGGGATTTCAGGGACACATGTTCATTTTAAGCCCATAGTTTTCTATTGATGCGTGCTAAACAAACATGTTTGTGTGTGTTGAAGGTGTGGGAGCTCAGTGACCTCGACAGAGATGGAATGTTGGACAGAGACGAATTTGCTGTGGTAAGAAATGGGATAATTACCATGCAGAAACCCCCATACATTCTAAATATAATCTGCCATTAGTTTCATTTTTAGGCTATTTTTCAACGGATATATTCAAATCTGTATACTATTGCCTCTCAAGTGTCTATTTATAACTTGTCATGGGTTGTTAGCAGTTGGTTTCAAAAAAGCTGTTTTCCTTTCTTTTAGCTGTCAGAATAGATATGAAGGATTTTACACCAAAGTGTGTGTGTGTGTGTGTGTGTGTGTGTGTGTGTTTACTGCTTATATAACGTCCAGATGTTTGCAACTTTTATAAGCTGTGAGGATGATATCTCCAGGCCTGAATGGAGCAAATTCCCCAGTGGAAAATGTGAATTCGAGACTTGTTTTAAGTGTGAAGGCTCAATAAGCATGAGATGGGTTATTGGTAACAGTCTTTTATCATTGATTTTTGCCCCGTCCCCAGGCCATGTATCTGGTCTACAGAGCTCTGGAGGGGGAGCCTGTCCCCATGTCTCTGCCACCTCCGCTGGTTCCCCCCTCCAAGAGGAAAAAACCCTCGGCGCCTCCGGTGATGCCCTTGTTGCCTTCGCCCCCCTCCGCCAAAGACAGTCGCTCCTCCCACTCCGGGGCGAAAACCATGCCCCACCCTCCTAAACCAGCCCCCGCTCCTGCCCCGACGCCAGCCGCCGCCCCTGTGAGTACCAGACCCATCACTCCTGGGCGCCGAAGTATATGAGAAGCTGTTGGATATTTCAAAACGATATTATACAATTTATATTTAACATTTGAAAACGGTGACAAGAAATGCTCAAAATGAAGTCAAATTGGCTAGTTCAGTGTGTTTTTCAAAAGAATGAGACGAGAGAGAATGTGAAGGTAAGTGAATTCTGAGGTTGAAATACTGTTTTGTCGTCAGTGTAGGCTCTTGTAGATTTTAACCATATTCAGAAAGCAGAAAGTTAGCCGTTCGTCGTAGTTACTGTCTGTTTTTGCTGTCCAGTGGGTGGTGTCCCCAGCAGACAAAGCCAAGTCCGATGAGCTGTTCAGCAAGACGGACGGCGACATGGACGGCCTGGTGTCCGGACCCGAGGTCAGAGACATCTTCCTCAAGACCGGGCTGCCCTCTGCCACGCTGGCTCGCATCTGGTAAGCAGGGACGGCGAAGTTCCCCGTCAGTTGCTCTGCCCGCATCTGAGGCGTTCTGTTATTCTGTCGCTCACACACCCTGTGGAGATTTATTTTAGTTTTCTCTTAAGAATCAGAATCTCTTTATTCACCAAGTGCAGTAAATTTACAGGAATATGTATTGGTGGCATTAGGGCTGCACAGTTGATCTTTTAAAATCACATATTGTGTTTTCTTTAGTTTGCACAATTAATGATCATAGAATAGAACATTTCATTTCACTTAGAACTGGAGCTGAAAATGGTCAAGAGTTGAAAATGAATGTGGATTTAAGATGCAAAAAGGAAAAATTATAAAAACAATTTTGTCCCTCAAATCAAGACTAATGGTCATGATTAGTAATCATAATCACAGTATAGTATTATTTTAGCTGTAACTGCACAGTCCTCGGTGGCGTTGGTGCAGGGCCATATCGACAGTTTTCACAGCATCACAGCACATACTGACACAAACCACAGGGACAACCGAATCTCACACCGGATCCATGGATTTTCATCTCCGCATGGCTGATTACTCTCTGTCCTTTTGTTGTGCTGTCTGTCTGTGTATTGGCTTCCATAACCACTGAACATGATGTCCAGTCAGGCTATCAGAAATAGTCTTTGCCTGAGGTGTAAATCATTACTTTGTTATGCAATATGTGTGTGTTTGTGTGTGTGTGTGTGTGTGTGTGTCAGGGAGCTTTGTGACATTGGAGACATTGGGAAACTGACCCGAGAGCAGTTTGCCCTGGCGCTCCATCTGATCAACCAGAAGCTGTCGAAAGGCCTGGACCCTCCGCAGAGCCTCTCCCCTGAGATGATCCCGCCCTCCGACAGACTCAACATCAAACAGGTGAGTCACAGTCTGAGCACCTGTACATGAAGTCCACGAATGAAAATATGAAATAAATAAATAATTCATAAATAATGAAAATGATAATAAATAGAACAACAGAGTCACAGTAATAATGATAATGGTTGTAATAGTAATAATAAAAGTGAGTAACGGTAGCCTAATAATTTATAAATGCAACCACAGTGATGTTGATAATGGTACTGAAGTAGAAGTGCGTCTCGATTGCTGTGTGTATATATGGGAATTTTGTGTGTGTGTGTTTGCTAAAGAGAAGAAAAAAGTTTATATCTCTTTAATCATGCACTGGCTGCTTTTTTGCCTGTTTATGCATGTTTTCTACTCTCATATATATATATATATATATATATATATATATATACTGTATATATATCTGCCAAATTGGCATGATCACTCTCAGTGTGATCTTGATCTTGATTTTGGTGCATTACTGACTGATATTAGTACATCAGTTTTGGTCAACATTAAACATGTGAGTCATTTTGATGCTAAAAATACAATTTGATTTCTCTGTCCCTTTTTTGTTTTTTGACCTATCTTTTCCCTCTTCTGTTGTGTGTGTTTGGATTTTTTCTTTTAGCTTGCGGCTGTTTCTCCGTCTCTCTCTGTGGCACTCTGTTTATTTTCCTTCTGTGTCTACTCTTTGCATATTATGCTTTGTCCACTTTACATGTCGGGATTTCCCTCTAGATGGAGACTCTGCTGAGTGAGTCTGCTAGCTAACAGAGTCAGGTGCATCTCAATACTGTAAACAGGCTGCCTTTCCTCATCATCTCTTCTACTGTGACTCATATTGATTTTCTCTAACTTCATATTTCTATTTGACTTGTGTTCATCCAGTTTTTCTGTCAAATCTAAATCAATAGTGTTCATCCAAATACTGATGCTTAGGAGGAAAGGAGACAAGAGGAGAGGATGCCATTTTTAGTATTTTGAGATGCACCCACTGCACCACATCTGGGCTGTAGAAGTGACTTTTGTTTCTGTCAAAGGCTTGAGTTGACTTTTATTTTATTTATTTTACAGTACAGCAGAATGGATGCAGTTGCAATCTGCACCTGCTTTACATAAAAAATAAAGTGAAATCAAGCACTATAGAAGTATTTGAAAGAAACCTTTGGACCCAGAGGTTCTGTAGGACCTTATTACCAATATTCTCCCAGTATTACTACTACTCCTCCTCTAGCTCCCATCCCTGCCCTTTGTGTCTCTTTCAGTGGCTGTGTGGAGTTTTTGTGAACGCCATCAATGTAGTTCTGTCATTCATTTGTTTGTGCTTTGCTATGAATGTGTTGTGTCATACACTCTGTAACGTGTCTTGAATATTCAAGATTTCTCATCAACATATGAGTCATTTTGAGGTTCTTTCTAGTTCCACAAAATGAGTTTTGACACAGTCTAGTCTAGACTAATCTGTGATGAAAGGTAATTCTTAGTCAAGATGAGGTTTCATCATTGTTATGGCGTTTGAACTGCAATAGTGATTTAACAGCCACCTCTAAATTATCCTCTGCCTTGCTCGGTCTCCAGAATAACGCGGCCAACCTGGCAGCTGACTTCTCTGCCATCAAGGAGCTGGACTCTCTCAGTAACGAGATTGTCGACCTACAGAGGTAAGCTTCCGTTCAGAAAATCTGTTCAAAAACAACAACAAGCACATAACTCATAACAAGCTGTGAGCAGATTGGTGCAGGTTACCTTGTTGGGGCCGTTGTGATAAGCGGTAGCCTAAAGTTGGCCTGTACTAGGTTTGATTATGCAGCCACTATAAGGATGTTCATGAATGGGTCTAATCAATCATCTGTTATTTAGGCCTTTTCTTGACTGTGTGCAACATCAATCAATGTTATCCAAGTAAAGGATTCATTTTGGTCTAACTTTTTTCTTAGTATCTTGGTGGAAAAATTCTATTGTTTAAATTGACCATGTCAGATAGCATAACGTAACTAATCTGTGCTTGCAGAGTTCAACAGTCAAACAGTCAAACAGTCAAACAGTCAAACAGGCTCTATATGTGCAGTGGGGTTTTTAGAAATTTCTGGCACGGACAGACTGACTGACTCTACTGACTGACTGACACAGTGACTAATACTAGCTGCTGATCACAGTTAAAAAACAGTTGGTGTTTGTGAACCACATTGGAGGAACGGGTTTAAAGTTGACTCAGCAAAGATGAGTGCAAGCCATGTAGAGGTGGAAAAAAATCACATGCACACAATCTGCATCTCTCGCTCTCTCTGTTTTTATTTTTCTGTTTCTCACTCACACCCACACACTTTACGAGAAGAAACACACACCTGTGTTGTTGCTGCTGGATGTCAAAGAGAGCAGATGGCTGGAGAGCCGACTTTATCTGGCTGCTCTGTGACTGTGATGTGGAGGTGAAGACAGAGGGATGCAAGATGGAGATGGTTGATTAATTGATTTTACTGGGTAATTGTCAAACAATATAAAGAATATCTTCAAGTATGAATCTAAACATTCTGAAAGATAACCCTATAATGCTCTGAAGCTTATTTTTGTATCTCGGGTGACATCTCAGACACCACTGGTCTGATTGGAGGGATGATGCATCTTTGCGCTGTTCTGGCTTTTACAAAAATAATGCTAAATGGCCTGATGTAGCGATATAAATAAAGCTTTGAAAGGCCCTACCTCCTACACTGTCCGTCCGATTGACACAAAACTTGCAACACACATCCAGCAGTCCTCACAAATTACCCAGTTTGGCCTAATGAGGGCCTATAAATCGGCTATAAGTAAGGGTCAAAAGAGATGACATCTTTACTTGTTTCTTTTGTTGCCCCTGAAACCGTTGAAGCATATTTGAGAGCGGGTGACAGGAAAGAGCAAACAAGCCGTGGTTCTGGTTTGGCTCTGCTTTCAGTCCTTTCTGTTTGATTATTGAGGAAAAGCAGAAGATCTTTCATCACCTGAAAAGAAATACTTGTCAACTCTCAGCATGATGGAGAGAGGGGGAGGGAGATACAGAGAGAAAGAAGTGTGTGTGTATACAGTATATAGGCCTAAATATATAGATATATATAGATATAGAGAAAGAGGTTATTTGTGTCAATGCTCACCACTTAAGCTTCCTTATTCTTGAAAGCTGAGAGTGAGAAGTGAGGAAGTAGCACTACAACCCCCCACTACTCTCATATATATATCAACACACACCCAGACACGCACACACAGGTAGAAGACAGCTGTTCGGGGTAGAAAGGAGAGGTAAGAAGTGGAAAGTGAGAGAGAGAGAGAGAGAGAGATTAGAGGTTGTGACAGGCAGCAGATCGAGGGGAAGAAGAGCTTGCTAAGATGATTCGTGTTTTTGGCTGCTTCAAAATGTGGCAACAGCCCTCTGTTCCTGATACTGATGATGATGGTGATGGGTAAGAAGAGATTGACAGTTATACTGAGCTTGAGTTGGCTTTAGAGTTGCTGGTGGAAGATGTAACTGCTACCAAGGGAGTGAGGCGTTTTGATGTGAGGGGAGAGGAGGAGAGAATACAAATATAGATGCTGGATTTGAAACTTACGGTGTTATTTTTGGCTGACATTTAAAGGGATGGCAAAGGATAAGTGCTTTGTGAAGGCTAACCTTGATGGCTATTGGGTTGTTTTTTCCCGTCATCTTATCTAAACAGAGGCTGTATTGGTTTTCCTGTTTCACTACTTTTTCCCACTCATCATCTACTTGTCTCCCAAATGTCTTGATCGGGATTATCATTTTAGCTGTAATTGCACAGTTCTACGCCAATTGAGAACCTGTTTTTTGATAATAGCATTGATCTAATTATGCCTTCACTGGGGAAAATTGATGATCTCAGGATGTATGGTGAGGATTTGCTGTTAGGAACTGAAAGGTTTTCTTTTACTTTTTTCTTTAATGATAGGAGTATTGTGTTATTTATTGTTTTACAGAACTAATTTACCCCATACATAGCACTGACCTTTTGTGTTGTGTATTTAGGTAATTTATTGTTTTTTATTGTGTTCATGATGTTGATTGAGCTGAAAGTGAAGGTTACACATGTAAGAAATGGATATCCAAAAAGAGGCTGTGCATATGGTGTAAAATGACCCTCTATCTACCGACTAGAGCTGCACGATTATGGCTAAGATGATCATTATTTTGCTGAATACTGTCATCATGTATTATTAATCATGATTAATGTTGATGATTTGAGGAGCAAAATTATTTTACTGCACATTTGGTATCTTATATCAACATCTGCACTACAACTTCAAGTAGAGCACACATTCTGAAATCTAAAAACTAAAATCCAGAATTAGTAATTATTTACTGCACACAACTAATTATGCAGTCCTACTCCCCACCCCTCCCCTCCTCTCTCCTCCCCCTATTACCTTCTGTCTGGGCTGTAGACAGGAAAAGGAGAAGTAGAGAGGATGGGCAGACGGACAAAACAAATGATAGATGTTGTAGGTTGGCCTCATCCTCCCTCCCTCCATCCCTCCCTCCCTTCCACTCCCTCCCTCCTTCCCTCCTCAAGGCAGCCATCTGCTTCTCACTCCTCTCCCACACATTTGACTGAGCAAGCACATGCTCACTCTCTCTCATCCTCTCACACACGCACCCTCATCACGCGTACAGTACTGTACATCCACACTCTCCTGGAAGCCTGGAAGCGTACAAACACACACACATACTCTCCACCTCTCTCCAGCTCACGTCACACACTTGCTTTCCGCTCTAGCTGCAGGCGTCTGCCCGGCTGTCTGTGTTGTGGTGTTGTGGTTTCAGGCCAGGATCATGGTGGCCCAGGGAGAGGAGGTGGAGGTGGAGGTGGAGGGGCGAGGTGGAGGAGGTTGGCCAGGGCTGGGTGGGCTGGGAACACTGGGACTGCCCTCTCTGTCCTCGGTGACTAAATACTCCTGTCTGTTGTGCTGGACCCCCAGGGAGAAGAGCACTGTGGAGCAGGAGATAAAAGAAAAGGAGGAGGCCATCCAGCAGCGGACCAGCGAAGTGCAGGTAAGGCATCGCCGTCTCTTCATCTGTCCGTCTGTCTTTGTCAAGGGCTGTTCACGTCTCGTTCCCGCTTTGCGAGTTTGTCCCTGTTCCCTTAGGTACAGTAGACAAAGGAGAAGAGGGTAAGAGAAGGAGAAAGAGAAAGATTTATGGGCAGACAGAAACACAGTGACAGAGTGGTGGAGATAAGGGTACGGATATCAAGGGGAAACACAGCTTCTCTGTTCTCTTGTTTTTGCTATTAATCAAAGCCCATCCAGAGACTGGTGTTGGAAAATAACTGCAGCTATACAGACATATATCTGTGCATTGGATGCTGTAATTGATAGAGCATCAATGCACTCTCCACTTGTCCCTTTCAAATTAAAAATCCAGACAAGACAAAGCAGATGGAAAGTACAGCAGGTGCTAAAGCAGTTCAGTTTTTTAGTGATGAATATTTTAACATGATGAATAGAGCAGGTGATCAATAACCTATTAGGCCAGCAGGCTTAGATGCTTGCTCAAACTCACAGTTAATGATGCTTGGAGAGAGAGAGAGAGAGAGATGCTGGTGTCCTTGTGTAGGAGTGTCTGCCTGCCGGCTCTGAGCCTGATAGATGGGCTCTATTTTGGGAGCAGACGGCTTAAAGGGCTAGTCCACTCCACTTTTTGGAGCCGTATCTGGCGTCAGAGTGTGATGGCGGGTCTCAGGGGAATTTCACATCGATGTAGCTGAATTTCTTAGCTTCACTGCAGCGTACCCTCAAGGCTTAGTGCTTGTGGCTATTTATATGGTGTTTCCTTAGTGTGCTTTGGCTGTCGTGATTCACCCCCCGCACCCCGCCCACAGACATCGCCCCGAGACTCCCTCCTTTCTGCTCTCCGTGTCTCCAATCCACCTTTCTGTCTCCTCTTCTCTCTCAAAAACATAGTTTACTCCAGCTCCATACCAGCTCTCATTTGCCTTCCCCTCACCCACCACATTGCAGGAAATATTCTTGGATATAAATTAAAGTAATCGTAACAGTTACAGTGCTGTCTCTGCTTTAGATGTTGAATTGTAAAGTTCAGTTTAAAGTCAGGTGCTGCACGTTCTTTCCCCACAGCTGCTCTCTCCCTTCATTCCTAAGTCTGTCCGCAGAGGGACAGACACACTAAACTCACTTCTCCCGTCCCATGCTCACCCCTCTACGTTCTTGGGACCTGGAGGATTAAAGGGCCTCTTGTTTTCCTTTCCTTAATCACCCATATTTGAGGAAATATCCTTGAAATACCATTATTCACCGTAACTGTTGTGTCACTACCTCTTCTGCTCCCTCCTTTTGCATCCTTCGGTTTTTCTGTAGAAGGACACACACACACACACACACACACACACACACACACACACACACTCACTTCTCCCGCTCTCACCCCTTTGGCTTTTGTCTGCAGGACTTGCAGGATGAGGTGGCGAGGGAGAGCGGGGAGCTGCAGCAGCTCCAGGCTCAGCGCCAGAAGGTCCAGGAGGCCCTGGAGGAGCTGGACCAGCAGAAGAACTCCCTGGAGGAGCAGCTGACTCACATCCGCCAGCAGACCAGCCACGAGAACCAGCTGGTAGGTCGAATGTTCCTAGTATAGTGTATAGGAAGAGCCTCTTAAAGGAGAAGCTAACAAACATATAGCAGCTGACTAGACACGAGAATGCCTTTTTCCTGTTTGTTTTAGCCTATTTAGGTGCCAAATGGGTTTGCCACATAAGGGAACTTATCATTCACTATCTGAATTGTCCTGATGAGGTAAACCCCACCCATCTGCTACACAAAGTCGTTAATACTACTATTTGACTCAGGTCTGGACCCAACTGATAGGCACCCGCCCAGAAACGAGCATACACAGCAAACAATATCCATCTTAACGGTCACTTAGTATAGCATTTAGTCTTAAAATGTTGTTCTCCTCAAGTCAAAGAATCTGAAAAATGGAGTGACATATTTTAATACTAGAAAGGCTCATAGATTTTGGGGGTGTAAATGAAAAATATACAGAAAAAACAACAAATCTGAGTTTGATAATTTATTAAAAACTATATTAAAAATGCAAGGAAATAAAATATGCAAGTATGTAAGCAAGATTAAATAGACTAATTTGTGCTGAAATAGTTTAAAATGCAAGGAAAAACAACACTTCAGTTTTAATGTCAGAACTTGTCTTTTATCAGTTTTTTGTGCACAGGGATGTGAATGGGTCTGGGTGTGGTGTCTTGAAGGAGAGAGAAAGTGTCTTAGGTATGAAGCGTCCCTGGCCGTCATGTAGGTCAAGTTCAGCTCCTTATCTAACTGCAGGAAGAAGTCATAGCAGCTGATGTCTTTGTTCAAGCGCTGTTTGTGTAGAACATGTGCACTGATGACGGTAGTGTCCAGTGTTGTAAAACACCGCCACAGTGACAGATAGCAGCTTTCACACATGTACTTGCACATCATCGGATCCATGATGTTGTGCATTATTCTCCATTTTTATTATTGTGGTGTTGAATCTGGCAGCAGACTTCTGTTTTGTGTGTGCTGGGTGGCAATTCTTCTCACTGCTTCTTCATCATTCCCAGTACAATAGAATTCTCCTCTGATTTATTCATATCAATACTGGAAGGCTAATTACAGTAATGATGAACCACTGGTGAAGCACATCATCATTTTTGATTGCAAGCGGGAAGCTTAGTAGACTGTACTCACAATAGTACACTACGCAAATACACACAGGCAAGAAAATCTAATATTTAGACAAACAATCATATCACACACAAACATCACACACACATATCACATAGCTGCAAACCTCTATTGTCTACAACATCAGTCAGAATAAGTTTGTTGCCATAAGAAGGCAGAGGCACAGTTCTACTTGAGTTCTACTAGATCAGTGGTTCTCAACTTGGGGTCCGGGCACCACCAGGGGTCCTTGAGGGCATCCCAGGGGGTCCCCAGCAAATTGATGAATCGTTAAACTTCATTATTTCATTTACAAGAACAATTATAGAATGTAGGAGACTGACTATTTTGATCATAGTTTCACTGTTATTGCTCTCCCTACAATACAGATAGTCATGGAGTGCTGGACAAAATCATATCTAACAATAAAAATATTCTCAGGTTTGGGTCCGAGGGACAAAGTTGCATCAAATGGGGGTCCGTGGCCCTAATGTGGACTAAATTAGGGGTCCTTGATATGAAAAAGGTTGAGAACCACTGTACTAGATTGTTCATGCATGTTTGGGTGGCTTAATGGATGCCTCCCCCCAACTCAGATCTCATCGCTGCAGTCAGAGCACGAGGACCAGGAGCAGAGGATTAGCCAGTATGAGGAGGAGCTGGTCCAGGCACGAGAGGAGCTGCTCAACCTGCAGGAGGAGACCAGGAGGCTGGAGGAGAAGGTCCAGTCTGCTCAAGAGCAGCTCACACCCTTGCAGGAGTCTGTACGCGACTCCTACACACAGGTCGCACAGGTCAGTGTGTGTGTGACGGTGTGTGTGGCCCTTGTCTTAGCCTTTGAAGGACCCCTGTATTTAGGTCTCCCATAAGAGTTCCTTACTCTGCAGAGTTAAAAAGAAAAAAAGATGGACGTAGAGAGTGTGACTTGGAGTATTTTTGGAGCCGGCCTCTAGCAGACATTAAAGGAACTGCCACTGCTGCCACGTCCTTATTGGCTTCAAAATTCACTTGTGGTTTTGTCCGCTTTGTTTTAACAAGTTTCTTTCTTCTCTTTCTCCATGTCATTCTCCTCCTCTCTCTTTGTTTCACCCTCCCTCCATCCCGCTCCCATTCAGGTGCAGCAGAAACTGAACGACCTCCAGGTGGAGGAGCGGTCAGTGACAGCCCAGCTCAGCTGGAAGAGAGCACTGGAGGACAGCTCTCCTGTCATGGTGAACGGCTCAGCAGGCCCCATGGCGGAGCTGCGCCAGGGGGACCTCTTCCAACAGGACCTCTTCCAGGAGGACCATCCTAAAGAGCTGAAGGAGGAAGAACCACCTGCTGTCTTCCTTCCACAGAAAGAACAGTCTGAACAGGAACAGACAGAAGGAGCGGATGAGAGAGAAGAAGAGGAAGAAGAGAAGGAGGATGAGAGTCCTAAGACTCCAGAGGAGGAAAAGACAAAGTCTGATGCTTTGGATGATCTCTATACTAGTCTAGCCTCCTCTGAGATCCTCGGTGGTCTGTCCACCTTTACCAAGCCACGGGAGAACATTGTTAGGGTAATAAATACACTTGCTTCAGTTGTCAGTCATTGTATGACTAGAAAGAAGCCACTATGTAGCCTAGAACATCACTTCTTAGTAGAACTGTGTAGTGCTTTGTTTCACTTTTAAAATATTGCTGTGAAAACATCACAAAGTTTGTCCAAAAATTATGTTAAACAATATCCGGTTTAGTTTAGCATGATTTCCTAACACAAAAATAGGATTTTCCCAATTCTTTCAGCATCCAATATGCAACGCAAATTCAGGTGCAACATACTGAATTTATAATGCATTATCTATTTTAAAGTGAAGGAACCTCTGTAAAGCAATGTATTCATCCATCTGGTGTGATCACAATGTTCGAGCAAAACAAAAACTTGTGTGATGCCTCTTGTCAGACTCTGAGTAATGCTGGTCTGTGTTGCTGTAATGTCTTCTCATCCCCAGGAACACAGCAGCCCTACAGCTGACATCTCAGCAGAAGTGGCAGATGAGGCAGAGGAGTCACCTAAAGCCAGCACACCAAAGGTAATAATGGCCCTGAGTCGCTGGAAGTACAACTCTATTACTCTCTACTCAGTAAACAGCTTTGGCTCATCCTTATATTCCTAAATCCCAGAGTTGTTGTGTATCCTTGAGAAGTGTTTGTCATTTTCACTTGGTGTCAGAACATTGCCGCCTCCTGTTTTCTCATACTTCACTCTTATTTAACCAGGCAAGTTTGCTAAGAACACAGCAGCAGGGGGAGTAGACACAGAGTGAGGGAGGGTTAGACACATTCACACATTAAACCTGAGAGCGAGCCAGAACTACCATAAACTTAGTGGTAGTTATTGAGGGAGGCGAGGGTGTCACCTTGCCTCTGCCCAATGTTGATTTGGGGATTTAAACCTGCAATGTTCCAGTCAAAAGCCCGCCTCTCTGACATTCAGGCAACTCAACGCAGCCTTGTCACTTTGTCCAGCAGGCTGCATCACCAGACCCAGAGAGCAAACAGGAGTCTTCAGAGTCCCCAGAAACCATCCCCTCTTCCTTACCGCCCCAGACCAGCCCCCCCACCCTGCCTGAGATGGACTTCTTCCAGTCAGACCCCTTCACTGATCGTGAGTCCCCTCAAACACAGTTTACTGATGTCTTGCTCCAAACTGAGGTATCCTCCATTTGGAAAAGAGTGACTTGCTCTTACAAAATGATTTGTTGAACAAAATAAAAACGAATTATTGTATGTTTTGAAGTATTGTGGGTACTTTAACACTTTTTTCAGTATTGTCTATATTTTAGAGATATTGAATGATGTTCTTGAACGCTCTTCAAATAAAATCATGGCTTGGTTAACAAAGCCTTGATAATATGATAATATGATGTGAAGTCAGATTGATAATGGCATTTCCTTTGTAGATGACCCATTCAAAGATGATCCATTTGGAAAAGCAAATGTTTCTGGTGAGTACTATAACTTTAACTCTAACTTGAAGTGACACACAGGTAAACTAATTTTTATGTTTTACTCTAAAACTAATCTCAAACAAATCTACCATTATGTATTTGAAGCATAAGTATCTGACTAGTTTATAACAAGGGAAGCATGGTTCACTGTCACTGTTCTTGTTTGATCAGATCCATTTGGCGGAGATCCATTCAAAGGCACAGACCCCTTTGCTGCAGACTCTTTCTTCAAACAGTCCCCCAGCGCCCCCTTTTCCTCAGAGGACCCCTTCACCACCTCAGCTGACCCGTTCGGTACCACTGCTGGCGCAGCAGAACCAGACCTGTTTGGAGCCAAGCTGAACAACGCAGCAGCTGCACCAGCAGCAGGTCCAGACCCCTTCACCTCCAAACCTACCAACACAGCTTCAGCAGCCAAGGATCCATTCAGCTCCACAGGGAACAATATGGCTGACTCTGACCCGTTTGGAGCCAAAGTGAACGCCCAGGCTGAGGCGGATCCATTTGGTTCTCAAGGCAGCGTAGGGGAAGATCCCTTCAACTGCTCTCCACCCAGCTCTGATCTGGCAGCGGTGAGTGGAGCTACAACAACCGGTCACAATACAGTGATCGAATTTCATACAGGGTGTCTGCGCATCCTGAAAAAGCCTGACAAAGTCTTAAATCATCTAAATTAAGGTTTTAAAAGGTATTAAAATGACTTAAATACAGTAATAAGAGGCCTTATTTTCTTACCATGTTCTGCGGGTTTGTTTTCAATAGTAAGTTTCATTTTAATGCAGTCATAAAATTATTTATGACTTCATTATTTGGTGATATCTAGTCAAGGCAGAGTTGGAAAACAATACAGTTGAAATAAGGAAAATACCATCATCATATACCATTGTCTAGTTTCACCCAAAAAATGTGAACGAGAGTGTTTTAATTTATTGTGTTACATGACTTGTGTTTCCAGTTGATCACATGAAGTTTGACAATATGCAAGCCCACTCTTAGTTTAATACAGAACAGGGTTACTACACTATGCCAAACATGTTTTGTTTTGTGTTGTTCTTAGAAGGACTCCACAGCAACCAATGATCCGTTCGCTCCAGGAGGTACGACAGTGAGCGCTGGCTCAGACCCAGGTATGACTTGTGGCATGGCGCCGCCCTCTGGAGACAGATGGCATTGCAGCTGTTAAAATGTCTAAAAAAATATAAAGTGCCTTTTATTTTACTGTGTGTGTGTGTGTGTGTGTGTGTGTGAGAGAGAGAGAGATGTAAATTACTTAATCTCATTTACATACTTTGTGCTCATGTGTCTTTCAGATCCGTTTGCTGCTGTTTTTGGTAATGAATCATTTGGAGGGGGCTTTGCTGATTTCAGTGCCTTGTCAAAGGTAATTTTCAGATCCAATGGTATAGATCATGTCCTGTGCTTGAGGTACATGGTGTTGAAATAGGGAGGTAGAGACACTTGGTATGTGTGTGAGACGGACAGATAGACAGAGAGAGACAAACAGAGAGTGAAACGTGAGTTAATCTAGGGAGAACTGACTACCAACTCATCAATAATGACGGGCAATCTGAGACAGTGGAAGTAGAGGTTGTCCTAACACAGTGAATGCCATGGTAGTGCGTGCCACTACAACAACAAAACACGCACCTCCACTTACTGCCAAGTTAGTGATTATGTTGTGGTTTGGCCAGGAAACTGATGAAACAGTTGGGGGGCAGAATTAAATTACACACCACAGTAATTAGTTTGCAACGTCAGAAATTATCGGAAATCAAAACAAAGGTGTGTGTGATAGCACAAATTTATTCGAACCTTGTTGCCCTCAAATATGAGAGATTAATGGTGTAATCAGTTTTAGCAGATTATGGCTGCACTTGATGTTACATTTTGTACATTTTTAAACTTCATGATGCATATTGTCACTCTCACATCATAATATGTTCTGTGAGAAATCATATTCAATGAAACTGGTCTGAAGCCTTTAAGTGTGCAGTGCAATACTTAAATCTGTGTGCGGGCTGTTCCTGCTCCGTCATATAAAACTGTACGCACTAATGATACTGTAATGTACTTTGGATTCATGCCTTCACCAAATGGCACATGCTCACAACTTCTCTGATACCACCTCCCCTCAGGCAGCAAATTTTTAACAGACATGTCACATATTTGAGTTGCTGTGATCCTTCTGTTCCAGTCCAATGGTGCTGACCCGTTTGGCACCAACAACAAGAACCTGTTCCAGGACGATAGCCAGTCTGCGAGCCCTGACGTTCCCCCAGCCCTGCCCCCGAAAACGGGCACACCAACTCGACCTCCCCCTCCCCCTCCAGGTCAGTATTGGCACTGCTCTAACTAACTATGGAAAAGACACATGTCACCTCGACTGCAGTATTGGTATCAGTCATTTAAGGATGGCATGAGTAAGCTTGAAAATTTCTATTATCGCTGCCGGAGTGCGTTCATTATTTGAAGTAAACTTACTTACTAGTGATTCACAGCACAATAGTACAATGTTTAATATTTATAAAAAGACAGATCAGACCTCCTGTTTTTCCACCTGTGTGTGCCTTTCATTTTTGTGTGTCGCTTTACTGCGTCTGTGTCGGTGCCTGTTGACACCTGTCTGCCTGTCTGTGCCTCGTCCGTCCAGGTAAGAGATCCTCCATCTCCAGAACGGAGTCCTCCGACTCCTTCCACCGACGAGGGCACTTCCTCCCCCAGACTTCGGGAGACTTCTCCTCCTCCTCCTCCTCCTCCTCCCTACCTGCCAAGGATCCCTCAGCCGACCCCTTCGCCCCCTCCTCCCCTCCTCGCCACAACGCACGGGAAGCTGACCGATTTGCCAGCTTTGACAAAGTGAGCACCTCCCTCTCGCCCTCTCCCTCGCCTCCACCTGACTCTCAGTAGTCACGCCCTCCTCTCTTATTTTATTTGATTTTTTTGCTCATAAATCACATCCACTTGTCCAAATAAGCCACACCCACCTAGCAAAAAAGGCCAGCTTTGTGAATCACTCCATCCACTGCCAGTAAAACTTACAGAATTTAACTAATTAACATAACTTAAGTGCCAACACAGCATAGGTGCTTGATGTCACATTTATGTTTATTTAATGACTAAGGTGACTTAAGCTATTTAATCTTCTATTTTTGTATTTGTTTTTCTTGCATCCTACCTGCTGCTTGTGTATATTTTAGATCTTTGGCGTGAATGGGATATTGCTTTATGTAAAGATTATTTATACCTGTACTTATTTTATGTTACTGATTTATTTTGGAATTGCACTTGAGTTGAGTCCTATGATTGAAGTTGCACTTCCTTGCTTTATAAAGAAATGTACAATGTCATTATAGCTAGATAAATTAATAGATTCACTTTTACATGCAACATCTTCCTAGTTGCAGACACAAGCTACCGTACGACTTAAATACACTCAATTACTATCTTTGTGACATTGAATCCCTCTTAATGGTTGGCAGTGAATGGAGAGATGAGAGGCTGCTTGCTATTGGTTGGTGTCAGCCATCACAACTCAACACACAAATATTACATCCTATGCACTTGTGGAGATCATTCATTGCAGAATAGGTGTACATAAGAAGAGTCTCTTTCCAAAATTAGATATCTAACGTTTAAAAAAACATTGGTAGTTAAATTGAATTACTGTTTGAAGGATAGTAGGGAATCTAAGTACTTGGTTTTACAGATGGGACCCTCAAATATTGTAACGATTATTTCCCCAAAAAGATTTAATTTACTCTTTATATTGTAACGTGTGTCTAGTCATCCTGCATCCTGAGGAAGGAGGGAAGACATTTCTTTACCATTTTTTGCACCATTTTACAGTAAAATTGAGTCTCAGGTTAATCTCAGGTGTGCCATTGATGTAAATTAGCTATCCCGGGTCTGCTGACTCGGCTGAGTGACTGGGATCAAATGTTTCTGACTTGAAGGACTTCTGACTTGACATTGATTCACAGTGGGTTAATAGGTTGCAGGCAGAGCAGTGCATGAGGGAGATCCCATGTCAGGCCGTATCCGCCTGCAGATGAGCCGTTTCATGAAGCTAGCATTGTTTTACAAAACTCAGTCATTGATGAAAAATGTTCCAGGGAACAACACAGCGTTCCAGTTTAAAGCCAAAGTCAGCAAAAGAATTGCACCAAAAGAAGAAGTGCCAAGTGCTCTCTTCAATGACAACTGTGTGTTAGCAACCTAACTACACTTTTTTTTTTTAAGAAATACTGGGACATTAGATATCTCATCTCATGGGGAAATCTGGTTGCTCTAATAGTCACATTGATTTCATTGAGAGGGACCGAGGAATTACAATGCCCGGTCTTTTCTCTTCGATCTGTGCGATTAGAAATATTTCTAACATCAAAGCTGTAAACGGCCATGGTGAGTGTATTTTATGTGACCTGCCAAAGTTTCCAGGAAGCAACCAAGCAAGTAAAGAACTCTAGGGAATTTATGGAGAAAGAGAACAAACTGGGTCATTGTAAAGGGTTGTAATTACATTTGCCAATACCAGTAAAATCCTCTCAGATCTTCCCTTCATAACAGTGCATAGAATTGTAGTATCAAGCTGTGGATTTGGGATGGATGACATCGTTATCATAAGACAGGAAGGAGGTTTGATTTAGCCCCTCCCCCCTTCACCTGACTGCATCCCGCATGTCCGTCTGACTCTGAACCCCGAGCTGCACGCACTAACCGTGTCCTGTGTTTGATTGGCTGACTCCCATTGACTCCTACCACTGTCTCCGCCACTCCTGGAATCACTATTTATTTATTTTTTTTCCTTCCACGTATCTGTTTACCCATGCATTCATCTATCCATCCATCCATTTAGTCATTCATTCATCAATTCATTCCTATCTCGGCCCTTGTCTGGTCAGCACTGCGTTGTGGAGAAACGGACTGCCTGTATTCTCTCTCTCTCTCTTTCTCTCTCTCTCTCTCTCTCTCTCCCTCTCTCTTTCTATCTGTCTCGCTCTCTCTCTCTCTCTGTGTCTTTACACCTCCCTTCTTCTCTCCTCTGTCAAAAGAAGTTGAATAAAGAGTTGAATGAAGGGCACCATCTCTGGCTTCTATGTGCATCCATGACATTTCCATCAGCAAATGCCTCAGTTTTGTATGTTTTGATAGAATCCCATCAAATCACTGCAATAAATACACAAGAAGGTATAGATACCAGACAGCAAATATACGCAGGATTTTCTTTAAAGTACAGCATCTCTCTTCTTGCTAAGTACTTTGTTGAGGTCTGATTCGATTCAGGTTTGAGAGCAGCAATGGAATTTGATGTAAACGTGATAGAAAATGACTCCTCCTATTTGGATAAATGCATGTTCTGTAAACCTGGTATATCTTCTTTCTTTTATGTTCTAATCATGCATGTTCTGCACTACTTCACACTAAACTCTTAAAATATCTGCTATTTAATTTCATACCACCACTGCTCACTTTCCTTTGCATGGGTGGATACACACTGGATGACCTGTGATGCTTCTGTCTCTCATTCACTGAGAATAATGTACCTGATGACAGTGCATGTCCTGTCTGTGGTGATTGTTAACTGACCCGACCTGTGTACTGTGTATCTGAACGCTCCCTGCCTCCGCCTCCCACCTACAAACAGGGATGGGGTTTTTCATTGTTTATTGGCAACATTTCCGTTTCTTTGGTCACACAACTCCCATTTATTCCTCAATCAAGATTCCAGCTTTCATGCTTTTCTCCCATTTAGTTCCCTGGCTTTTTTTCCCCCAATATCATCCAGATCACATGCCTGCACAGAATACATTATGACACTAGCCTGGTGGATAGTGACTGATCTTTCCATGGGCATCTTTGATCCAGTAAAAATAATTTGGATGGCTTTTTTTTTTTAAGCACATGATCATGTTATTTTCAGCACGTGAACATATCATGCCTGGTTTCTGAGGTGGGATGGGAGTGGGGGGGGCGGTGTCGCTGAAACTCAATTTCATGGATTTTTTAACATTTACAGCATTTCAGTCCAGAGCTTAGCTGAGGTGCATGCCATTGTCAACAAGCTCTCAATATTTTAATCCAAATTGAATGTCAATCCAGGTATTGTAAGATCTGAAACCCCATAGATCCTCCATGGAAGCTTATAAAGTCTATTCTATATTCTTTATTATCCTCATAAAGAAGGAACTTAACTTTTCATACAGTACATGTGTCGGTGTTGTGTAAAAGCCACGATACACTTAAGGACGCCCTTTACTGTGACTGTGGCTACTTTAGTGATGCTGATGGTAGAGTGCACTTCATACCTATTACATGACTGTTTTACCCATCTTCACAGTAAAGAACGCCCTCCCATGTATTACTGTTATTACCATGGATGTTATACACACAGTGGAAGCCGTCAGCCAGCTCTGAGAACAGGTTTTCATCTCTGAGAATCGCTTAAAGAAGTGTGTGTGTTTGTCTGTTTGTGTTTGTGTGTCTGTACTTTCTCGTCATGTTTCTTTGCACATGTGTGCACTGTCATGGCGCGTGCGTGTGTGTGTTTGTTGTGTGTTTACGGAGCAGTATCCAACAGAGGAAGACATGATAGAGTGGGCAAAGCGAGAGAGCGAACGAGAGGAAAAGGAGCGTCTTGCCAGGCTCACCCAGCAGGAACAAGAGGACCTGGAGCTGGCCATCGCCCTCAGCAAGTCTGAACTGTCCTGAGGAGCGACTCCCGCTCCCCTCGTGGCCCGGCACGGCACGGCACGGCACAGCCTGGCCCGGTCTGGCCCAGCAAGCACCAAAGTAAAGTGGGGACTGTATAGGACTGATTCAGCAGCGCCTGCTGACCCCATGAAGAGACTTTCTTAGACAAAACCCATCTCTGATTGTTTCGAACACCTTCTCCTCAGACTGTTTTACGACTCATTGGCATTGCAGTATCATGTTAGTCCATCCTGTTGGTCTCTCTCTGGCTTGATGCAGGTTGGAGGAGCGGCTCAAGATGGCGTGGACGTAAAGAGGACTGTTTGTTGAATTTGGTATGCAGTGAATATGGATTTAGAGATTGTCAAGTGTTAAGATTGTCATGTTCCCTTGATTTCCACATCAGGTTACCAATGTCGCGTTATATCTTTAGATCATAACTTATTTAAACACCCACTCAAAACTAGTTTGGATCGGCCCTGTCAGGAATCATCCTCTTATCCACTAACCATACTCACTACATCCCAACCCGACTTCCTTTATACTAAATCCTAGATGATACTCTACTTTTTAGCCACTAGCTTCCAACTGTATAGGAAAGGATTGTGTAGGAAAGAGGAAGTATTATGAAGTTTCTGATTTAAGTCAATCCCTTTGGAATGGAGCGACCACCTACTTATATCTACCAACTTTAGTTCCCATGAGCATAGTCCAGTCCAGTAAGGTGGTAATGGGGCTATGGCATTTTTTTTTTTCCTAGGACAGGGTCATAGTGTTCAACGTGTCTAGATGTTGTTTAACTGGAAGCTACTAGTCCTCTGAGATGTGAAACTCTTGTGCAAATTTATACTACAAAGGAACAAATCTGTCATAAGCACAGTGACTCCTACTTAACCTGTTGATACTTTAATTTCCTTCTTGATAGCATTAATGTCTTGCTTTCCCCAGTCTAAGTACTATCTGTGATAGAGAGTTTATGTCTGGCGTATTGAAAGGAATGAAACTACATTCAGTACATGTAATGAGTACACATAATTTCTGCATTATATTTCAGGGCACACTACAGCGGGTTGCTCAGTTCATTCTTCAAATTCCTCATTTATAATTGAGTTTCATTCAAAAATGCTATATAACCATTTTTGAAAAATACTTAAGTTCAGCATCTCTAAAATATAGAGGATCTAGTTATTTTGTCAACCAAAGACCTGGATTACCATCTTTTAAAAAGTATGATGATTTGCTGTCTCTTTTTAAAATGAAATTCTTCAATTTTGGGCAATTTCTGAGACATTTTACAAATACGGCCCATGATGAATTTGCCTAAACCCACCACAACAGCTGAGGTAATGCTAATACTAACTGAACACAGTATGGCTTAAGTTTTGAAGTGAAGAATGTTGCCTTTTGATTGTCTTGTACAGAATAAGATATTAACTTTGGAAATAAGTTGTGAACTAGAAAGTGGATTGTAAAAGTGGAAAGGCTGTGTGTGGAAAAATGGTTTGTATCCACTCTGCCTCTTTTCCCCATACTTTAAATGAAAAATATTATTAATAACATTGTGATACTTTATTGATCAATGTAGGGAAATTCTCTTTTTTGCTTGAATCCGGGTCCTCTGGTTGAAGGATGGGTCCCCCAACTCACTACGCCACCCTGCTTCTCCCTGTTTAAACTGTTCAGAAAGCCCCTAAAATTTAACACAACAAACTTGGATGCTGCTCTTTTATTAGAGAAGTGTATTTACAGAAATAGTTGAGGTCGAAAAGCCTAGAGTTTGTCAGATATTACTGTGTAAATAACCATTTCAACAAGCTTCACACCAGTTCAAAGGTGCAGACCAGAGGAGGGAGGGGGACGTCCCATCGCAAAGTCTGTCATTGTTGCTGCCTCTTGTATTAGCATTTGTTTAAAAACTTCTATTTTTCCAGGATGTTTTGCTCACAGAGTGGTTGACTGCATTTCAAAGTCTTACACGAATGAGGGAAAAGAGGATTAGTGTCTCTGCTGTTTTGTCCCTCCACCTCGGGCTCTGTGGGATTTAACTTGCAAAACCCTGCGGTGTTGTAAAGGAGAGACAGCGAGGGGAGGGAGGGGACAGGGATAAAGTCTCCTGTTGCATTGGCTTGTTAACACCCGCAAAGCGTTGACCAGGCAGTGACCCTTCCTTTTGTTTGGTAGATTTTGTGTTCCTCCCAGAAAACAACACAAACTAAGTTAATACTGAGTGCTAAACTGTGACAGAAGGTTTTTGACTAGGGAAGGAGGCTTTTGTTTTCACTTTCTCAACTAATTCTCTGACCAAACAATGCACAATGTTTTGGACATCTATCCTAACTTTTTTGTTTTTTATCAAGCTTGTTTAGATCTAGCATCATCCTGTCATTTCATGTCTTCATGTTTAACTGGTATAACTGTCAGTGTGGTCAGTTCAGCACTTCCTACTGATGTCAGTCATTCACACAGATCACCTTTATTGTAAATACTAGAGAGCAGGAGTCGTCTGTTCTTCTTCTGAGTCTCTTTCATACTGGAGTTTTTGGTCACAACGCCATTCTCTTGTACTGAAAAGCCACCGGACACTATCATGTCATTTGTATAGACTCCTCTATTTTACAAATCAAGAACCACTTATGTTTCTAGGCTTACCCATAAAGGCTTTTTAAAAATCTAGCTAATTGTATTTTATTTTGTATTTTCTAACGTGTAAGAAGAATCATTATTGGGAGGTTTGGTCAGAATATGTTATGCATTTAATTGACAACAGAATAAATATAAAACAGTTTAGTTTTGTTGCTTGTGTTTTTTTTTATTGTGATTGAGTTAAGTATGCTGTTATTGTTACTCTTCAACAACCTGCACAGATTATTCTTTTTCTCTTTTACAGATCAATCAGAAAGTTCTCCTGACATCAGCATACAATCAGGAAATCTGCTTAAAAATACACAAAAAAATGTCCACGTCAAGAAATCTGTTTAAAAATACACAAAAGTTGCCAAAATACAGCTCGTTTCAAAAATAGATATACAATTTTATATACATTATTAATACTCCCTGTATTATCAAATATATTTCCAATTTCCAGGTACACTTATCAATTGAATGTTGAATTATTTTGTTAAAATGAGAAGTTAAAAATGACTACAATTATACAGCCTTTCATAATAATAATAATAATAATGATAAATATAACAATATAATTAATATTAATATAAATACTAAAACTTGTATACCTACATTTGGACAGTGATGTATTTATTTTTTTCTTTATTTATTTATTTATTTATTTATTTTTGTTTGTTTTTTGCATTAAGGGGATGTTTGAGACCCATAAACCCGCTGTGACCTTGCACCGCACCCATACGTTAACATGGAGTGCTTTAAGACCATGAAGCCAGGACCTTCAGAAGCCACATTCCAATGTATTTAAATAGGAAAGTCATTATTATGGAGATGAGGCGCTCCACACCTTTCCACCTCGGGAAGGAGGAAGACAGTCGTGTCTCTGCTCAGAACAACACACACACACACACACACACACACACACACACCACTTTCACTTCTGTCCGGTCAAACTGCTCCTCACCTGTCCCGCAGCCTCACCGTCCAGATCCATGCCCGCTTTATAAAGGCTCAACCTACCTGCTCTGTCCGGGATATTCTGCTCTTTTCTCTTCATCCCAGCGCGGTGGAATGAGTTTTATCACCAACTGGAGACGAAGCGTGAAGAAAAATGACAGCAAAACGTGAGTAGAGCAAGTTTCTGGAAAATTGATAGAAGCGTTACAGGGTTTTCAGTAGGCTTTTTTCATTATACGGCTGATAATGACAATATAATCGCACTTCATCAGTATCAGCGGTTGTGCTGGTGGCGCAGTGTTTGCATTGTCCGCAGATAATAATAATAATCTGTTCACCAGGCTGAGATTGTTGTGTAGGACAGAGGATCCTCAGATAAATTGATCCACTTGGGTTAGACCACAGAACCCCTCTGATACAGGGTTTGATCCAAGAAGATTACTGTTGTCTTTCTCTACTGTAGTTGGAGAGAGATACAGATCAGAAAAGTACTACTATATAGTAATTCCTATACATTATCTCACTGTGCCAGCTACCAAAGAATAAAACATTAGTGTGATTTCAGTAGCCCTCATTCAGACAGGAAGAAAGTTGCCTATGTTTGACAGGGAAGTGGAAACTTACATAATCAATCCATTGACAACATCTGTCTAATGTGGGCCAACACTGAACAAATGGACAAATGGTGTAGATTAGGATTATCCTCTTACCTGCCTTTATAAAATATACAGTTGTGTCTTTCTTTAATCTCCTGTTCCCTGTCTAGTGTAAACTAGAAAGACAAGACTTTACTGAATCTCTCAGATGAATATGTGGCAGGAAATTCTAGTGACACTACTACTGGTGTTCCTGAACTGTAGCCTGTTAGACGACATTACATCCATACTGCAGTCTAGCAGGCTCATGATGTAGCATACAGCAGGGTTAGACTGATATCAGGCTAATATTGGCCTTTCAATAAAAAAAATCCAATATTGCCCACTGCTGATATGATGGAGAGAGGATATGATTATACTACTATTATACCAGCCTAAGAATTTCATTAGTATGAGTTTCAATGGAGAGTTTTAGTGTCCCATGATGGTCTTTTCCACCCTGGCAAGAATACAATTATGTGGAAAGCATTGAATCTGTGTAATTTTAGGATTTTTTTTTTGCATGAAAATTTAAATATACAACACAAAGAATCAACACAAAATATCAGCTATCAGCAGCGTCAATCCAAAAATATTGGTATCGGCCTTCAAAAACCCATATCAGTCAAACCCTATTATACAGCTGAGAACTTATTTAGGGAATATTCATTCACATGCTTCTCCTGCTGAGTCACGTATCATCCCTTACTTTAAACCAATTACTTTGTGTGCCATAAATATAGAGATGGAGCCTTGTGCCCATTCAGTTTAATGAATAAATTTTTCACGATTGCCTGCAGTTATTTCTATTTACATTTTAATGACTCCACTTTCTTTTAATAATCCCTCGACATCACGCCTCTTCTTACTCAGCACCTCCAGGTCCGGGTTTCTAGTATCCTGGCTAACGCTCTCACCACACCTACGTGAGATCCATTCTGATATTCTCTCTAAATTGACCTCTGACCTCTCCTCAGGGATGCCGTGCAGGCAGAAGAAATCCCTGACAGCCCCAACTCCCCGAGCCGGTAGGTCCACATACTGCACACCAACATTTAGACTAACAGTCAGAAACAATCAGCAGTGTGGAGTGATGTAACTAAAAGAACAGTAGATCCTGTTGAAAGTATGTGGCGTTTGATAATACATGCTGCTTATAGTCATGTTATTTAGTGGCAATACTCACTATAATAACAAATTTGAACTTCTTCACCTGTTGTTAGCATAGTAACTCCTACAGACATGCTGAGTCATACTTGAACTGACTTTTTTTTTCTCCTCCCAGGTTGTCAGTCATCAACAGTCCAGAACTGGATCCCATCATCACAGATTTCAAGTGAGTGTCTTTAATCTGAAAACAAGTCAAGGACTTTACAGTCAGTGTTTGAGGAGTTTCTTTCCAAAATGAGATCGACCATTTAAAAAGAAAAAGATGCCTTTTCGAACAAAATGATTGTTAGCATCAAAGAAAAGCATATGCTGGGTTAATATTAAAGTTTTGAATCAACAATTTTTGAGGACAGAATCATCTGTGTTTTTGAAATATTCACCAAGGAATTTAAGGTACTTTTATGAAATGCACACCTTATTTGTGAAAACTGTTCTTAGTAGCAGTTTCAATTTCAGTTTGATTTCACAGGCCTTTTCATGGTATTGTCAAGTTAATGTCTAGAGAAAATTCCTCACTATAATGATTAAAAACAACTAAGTAGCCTGGGAGGGTCACCGCACATATCTGTGTCCGTGTTTCTGCGGCTCTCACGATCATGTTCCTCAGACAATAGCCCTCTTTTCAGCTGGTTTCCATCCCTTGAGATCACCCTCTTTTCTCTAAACAGCCTCTATTTTGTTCCTGTGTTTCAGGTTACAGTTACCAGACAACAAAGATGCTCTGGAATCAACAAAATCGTCTAATGGGTAAGACTGTGCACTGAACTTGAATCGCTAACAGAAACACTCTGAAAAACCCATCAGTGTCTTGTCATAAATTAACCCAAAAGCAAGAAAGAAAATGCCGCCTTGCCTCTCTGGCTGATAGGGAAAGTTGGTGGAAAGTTCTTCTTGCACTTTTGTTTTTGACTATTGTGAAATTCTGCATGGCTTTAAGTTGCTGTGAACTAAATAGGAAGTTACAGCTCAGGTGAAGGTGTGCCTGGTGTATTATGAAATGTTGAGGTAAAGGCCATCGGAAGGGCAAAGGCATCAGCGCAGCTTCTCCCTGCTGTTCGCCATATCAATAATTCAGACTGAGAGGAGCTGAGAATAACATCATTCCTCTTAGTCAAGTTATGACCGGATGAGTTTGAACGCAAACCAGTTGCTTATGCAAAAGTCTAATCCACTTGATGGTGTCTACAGCATAGTCTATAAGGTATTTAAGGGGTAAGTGGCAGCCTAAAGGGTAGAGAACCTATGTGACTGTATGGATGGGAAACAGGACATTAAAGAGCATGAGTGATCAGCAAGCTTCCCTGGATAAATAAAGGTTAAAGGTGCTGCGTGTAGCATTTTGACATCAATATCTGCTGGATTGCTTTATGGCACAAAACAGGAACCTTTTTAGTTAAGTCAAGTCAAATTTCATTTCATACAAGAAACAACACAATGTGCTTCACAAAGCATAATAAAATAAGAACATACACGTCATCATGCATAAAAACATGTAAACTTACACATGCACACATGCAGAGGACATAGACAATTTAAAGTGCATATACTGTATATTCAAGTAAAACAGCAGCAGATGTTTACTCTATAAACCCAACATTAGTGTATTAAGTCAAGAAATAATTAAAAGCAGCAGTAAAAAGAATTGTTTTCAGTCTACTAAGTGTTGGGGCGCCTCTAATGTCACTTGGCACTGCAGTCACTTTTACTTTATAAGTAATAAACACATTTATTACAGTTCCACTATTCTAACTGCATAGTTTCAACTTCATGTTAGTTTACCTTGCTGAAATCAATATTCACTGTTATTAAGGGCTGCTATCAGCTCTTATACTTCTTCATGCTCTTCAAAACAAACACATGGAGCAGCACCAGTCAGGCAGAGGGGGAACAAGTAGTAACATCCTCTTTGTGACAGATGTAGAGATGTGGTCTTAATTTTGAGAAACACAAAATTCAACATGTAGCACCTTTACAGTGTTGTAATCTGCGAGTTTCTTGTTTTGATTTTGTGACGTCTTTTTCCTGGGATTTTCTGTTGAAGTTTGAGTTTCTGCAGGTGCCGCCCTCTTCTTTGTCTTTTCAGCCTTGGTGGCTATCGCTGCTCATGCTAACCACCCAGTTCTTCTTCTGTTTATTCCA
The DNA here is from genome assembly GCF_046629955.1 of Centroberyx affinis. NCBI lineage: Eukaryota > Metazoa > Chordata > Actinopteri > Beryciformes > Berycidae > Centroberyx > Centroberyx affinis. Next base: position 141,300 of record NW_027280045.1, read on the forward strand.
AACAAACCGATGTTGCTGCTGCTGGAAACATAAAACACATCACTTCCTGTGTGCCAGAGGATTTTTCCCAGGAAACCCCCACCTGACACCGGGTGTTTAGAACAACAACTGGGTTTAAATTTAATCTCTGTATCAATTGGCAATACAGTTGTGGATTATGAGATTAAGCTAAATGCCTAAAATGTTGTTTAAAATGGCAAAGTGTATGGAATCCATGTTGTCAGTCAAATCCAAATACACACCAACTGAACAGGCCGGCATATAAGATCTAATTCTGTCCGCCTAACGCATGACCGTCCTCCATGGTCTTCTGAACACACAAATCAGAGACAGGAAGGCGGAGGAAACCAATAAGCGTTACATTTTTTTTTACTACAATCACATGCTAGATGGATTTCCCCTCATGTTTCTGCCCTGGGGCCAAAGTGCTGAGGTTGTTTGCTCTCTTGTGGTTATGCTTTTATGGGAGAAAAATGTGTCAGGTGTGATGAGCGCATGAAAAGGATCAGATGAGTGTCATCATTATGATTTCTTTATGTTAGCACAGTTGCTAATACAGTGTGTGTGGTGTGTTGTTGATACTGTAGAGCCAGGCTATATTTAGGGTAAGTTTTCAGGCTCGGCAGAGAGAAATATTTGTTGTGTAACATGAGTGTTTAAAGACAAGAAGGAATATCCACCCACTCAGAGATCCAGCCGAACTCCATGAATTAAACACAAGGACATGTTCCCTTTTACCTGTCTCTTTACCCCTCAGGTACGGAGGACAGGAGATGCAGAGTCATCTACAGATTTTTGCAAAATGACAGATGAATACATTTTGAATTCCTGGGGAGAAAAACCAGAGAGAGAGCTAGATTTACATTGTCTTGAAAATGATTTGTTTACTTTTGAGTATGTTGTAAGTGTCTGCCAAGATAAATCAGACACACCTCAAGGGGGGTAAACGTTCAAAACCATGTTCAAACATATTTTCGCTCAGGTCTGGTTGCGCAATAATCAGACTATGGTGAATAATCTAACATTGTTATGAAAACAGTAAAAGCGATTTTATTACTGTGGAATAGGAAAAACCCTAGATAGAGTGGGGTTTTAAGACACAAGTTGTTTACTAGGCTTTACTGAAAAACAAGACTAAACCTGGTTGATTGGACTTGTTAGACTGAAATTGTCTCCAACAAAGGAAGCATGCAGCCAGTCCTGTTCAGTCCTCGGTTTTGACACGTGCTTTGTTCACATCTGGGACAATTCAATAAAGTGTAGACAATGACAGAAGTATTTGAATCTTTATTAAAATCACATTTCTCTGATTGACCATCGACGTGATAGTATCTGAATTGTCTTGATGTGTTAAAACCTTTTCCACTGCCCACCCAGTGCTCCAAGCAGGTTACAACAAATACAGAGAATTACGATAGGAAAAAAGGAAGAAAAGTCGTGAAAAGTCATCAGAGTGCTCTGATGAAGCACCGATACATGTAGCTGCTGTTTTTAACGCTCCAGTCTGACTAATAAAGGCTGTTTATTATTAAAAAAAAACACTCAAAACCACATTAATTTGATTTTCTGTGCCACATATACCACTGGTGGTCATAATTCTTCCTTTGGTCACACTTTATTTGGATAGTCCAATGTTGATACTCAACTTACTATCAAGTGACTATAATGGCACTAAAAAGTTACATAGTCTGTGGAGATACACCAAACAGGCAAGTGACACTTTATTGAACATCACTTTTTGTCACCTGATAGTTAGATGGGTATTAACGTGGGACTATCCAAATAAAGTGTAACCCTTCCTTTTTCCTTATCGTAATTTCCTTCCAAGAGCACATGATGGAATACCTGAACCGCTCCCTGCAGTTTTCTGATCAAATGCAGATAGGTATTTCCTCACGATGAAATCAGGGAGGGGAGGGAGGAGGGTTCATGGATTCCTCACCCTGGTTTGGGCGAAACTTGCATCTTCGCACTGTGTTCCAGCGTTTGAAGAAATTACACTGATTGGCCTGATGGAGGCGCTATTGTTAAACGTCAAATAAGTTTTAACTCAAGTGTCATATCTGAGACATCGCTGGTCCGATTTGGATGAATGTGGGGGGCAGGATGCATCTTGTTACTGATTGGCTCAAGGGGCGCCTGCATCATTTGCGTGGGACGAGACGTTTAGTACTTGTTTGCAGTTACTGTTTCTGCCCAGATCTGAATGCATCGTTATGATTGAGAGCTCGACTTCTGATGTGAGATGTGGGCCAGTCAGTCCTCTCTGACCTGATGCTGTTGTCCGATGCATCCTTTTGAATTCATGTGTACCTAGATTACAAACACACACACACACACATTCCCTGGCTGCATTATATAGCTGCTGGTGAATAGTATTCTCGCACTGCGTCTCCTGTATATTTCACTTGTGAATTCACATTTCGTCCTGCGCACCTGTGTAGCCGCCTGCTGGATCTATGTCTTCTATTTCTGGACTGTCTGGTCGCTGCAGTGTTCAGTCTCCACCACTGCAGTACACTGGACCGGCCAGGACACTCAATACACCGACACTCTTTCAAACCCTCCCCCCCATGTCTCTCTCACCTAGCTGCTGTACATGAAGCAGAAACCACCATCACTGTTTCTGTACGTCAGGAAATGAGAGACTTGTAACTTGTCACTGTAAAGTTTTAATGACGTCACTGTTTCTTGTACTGAATGCATGGAGGGCAAAACATACAAGTGACTTCTCTCTCTCTCTCCCTCTCTCTCTCTGTCTTTCTCTCTCTTTCTCTCTCTCTTTCGGGGGGAAAGAGAGAAAAACAACCAGGGGGGTTGTTTTTTGGGTTGTTTTTGCACCTTATATAAAAAGCCCAGAGCCATCAGTCGTGGGCATTCAGCCACACCTCTGATTTTGCATTAACCAATCAGAGAAGAGACTGCAGTGTGTAGCGTGAGGGTGATGATGGGAAGAGGTGGGACGGGGAGAAGGGGGTGGGGGTGGGGGTGGGGGGGGTTAAGGGACTGTCCGTGTGTGTGTGTGTGTGTGTTCATGTGTGTGTATGTGTGTGTAAGGGGCGGAAGGTTTCCAGCGCAGATAGAATGTGTTCTCCCTCCCCATGTGTGATAGTCATCCCAATCTTATTAAGGGCTGCTGCATTCGTTCTTCCTCCTCCTCTCCCTTTCTCTGTCTCTCTCTCCCTCCCTCCCTCTCTCCCTCATTCTCTTGCTCTCTCTCTCTCTCTCTCTCTTTTTCGCCCGCCTGCCCTTCTCTGCTGCTGCTGCTGCTGTTGCTGCTGCTGCTGCTAGAGAAAGAGAGAGCTACAGTGCATTAGACTGCGCTGCTGGAAAGGCCCTAGGCACACATTTACTTCTGCAATTCTCTTTATCGCTCTCTCTTTCTCCCTCTCTCTCTCTCTCTCTCTCTGTCTCTCTCTGTCTCTCTCTCCCCCCTCTCTCTTTCACACACACTCTTAGCCAGATGAAAATGTCAGCAGAGGAAGAGACTCTATCAAACGGGTAAGATACTTCAGTACCGCTGCGTGTCAGAGTAGATGGAGTGTGTGTGTGTGCGCATGCATGAGTGTGTCCGTTTATTAGTCTGTCTGTCGTTTTATGATTCTCAGTGTGTGTCTACAGTAAAAGCAAATTACCCTGCGTGTGTGTGTGTTTGTGTGTGTCCGGCAGGCCAGTGTCTGTGCTTGCCCTCCAGTACGGTGTGTGTACGCGTTATCTTCGCACTGTAAAGGGAACTGGATGTGTTGTAGCTGTGAGAGGCATGTGGACAAACTGGATCGCTTCATACAGGAACAGCTCAGCTCTTTTGTGTCAGTCGGTGTGTTTAGATGCAGCGAGGCCTCTTAGCATCTGATACCAGCAGAAACCAGTGTGGTGAAAGCTATGAGAACGAAAGTAGATAAACTTAATGCTTTGTCACTCTGGGAAAGGTGTGCATGTGTGTCTATGTGTGTCTATGTGTGTGTTTATGAATAGCGGTTGTGTGCTCAGTGGTTTTATGCATGTTTGTTTGTGTGTGTGTGTGTGTGTTTGTGTGTGTGTGTGTGTGTTTGCTTCAGTGGTAATGATCGCCATTGTTCAGGTTTCCCTCTAGAGAAATCAACCCAGAATTTCAGACTTGCTGACTTGAAATTAAATTAATTATTGGGACAATGTGTGGTATGCACATCCTGAACCTAACAGACTTGCCTCATTGTGCTGGTTGTCATGCCTTTTCTTTCATTCACTCAAATGTCAATTATCTCTCGAGTTAAAGGACAGTGTCCTGTACTGTGCGATGATCATGCTCCTCCTAATGTATCTGATTGCATTGTGTTGTTATGTGACTGCATTTTGTTCACAGACTGAGAGCTGGATCTCAACAGAAAGGCATTAATAGAATAGTTTCTTTTCTTTTCAGTGTGTATGCAATCCTAAGGCCTAAGGCCCTTGTCTTTAAAGGTATAGTAAAGAGTAATCCTGCCAAAATCTTAGTTTCCAATCAATTCAGACCAATGGCATGAATGTCAATTGAGTGTGGAGTAAGAAAAGAAGGCAGCATATCTCAAGAAGGGTTAACAGCAAAGTCAGAAAATATTTATATGATGTATAACATTTATGTTAATAACAGTCTCTTGGGTAAATCAGTTGAACACGCCTTCAGATTGACCCATCATATTTACAAATGGCTGTCTCCATCCTCTGCACTTGTGCCATTTAATATGAACCCTAACACTTCCTCCAATGCTGCATTCTTGCTCCCTCCCTTCTATATTTCCTGATATAACATAACTAAACCAGAGACAAAGATAGATAAATGATTTTGCTGTTTCTGTTACCTTACAAGCTACTTTTAGATGGTAAAGCCTCTGGCTGTGTGCCATCATTAAATAATCATTGCCTGTCAGCATACTGTGTAGATATAGCTATTAGTTTATTGATATATTGATCTTCAATATGGTCTAAATCAAACTGTTTAAGAGCAGGAGGCTCAATCAGAAACATAGAGAAATATTGAGGAAGTGTTTGATTTCTATCAGAGCCCTTATGTGACAGTACACAATATGTACCCGTTGGTTACAGAATGTTGTTTTTGTCAGATAAGCAAACCAACTCTCCAACATACCGCAGTCACTTGACAGTTTTAATCTGGGTCATCTGGATCTCTTTACTCAATTAGCTTATGCTTGTACACTGAATGTAACAGATTAGACTCTGGCAGGGTTACATATTCATCTCTTCAGCTGGACTGAATGATGGATAATAAGTGTGTGTGTGCAAAAATGTACTTGTCCAGTGTGTGTATATTCATCTATGGAAGAGGTCCAGATGGCATTACACAATCTCCACGCCATTGATGTAATAGTTTAGTAATAGTTTAGTTTAAGGACAAAACTGATGTTGCTGGCTGCACTTTGGAACACACCATCCCTTAGTCACATCTTTTAACTCACTTTTCATAGCACATTTTTAACAGACAAGCTGTTTATGACTATTTTTATTCTCATGTAACCTTGTTGTCTTTAATAAAAAAGGGCAATAGGGAGGGAAACACGGTAACTAACCGGACACACGAGAGAAAGGACTGGATCCTTGGTCAGTGGGGGAAGACATGTGACTATAACCTTGTAATCATGACTATGTGACCACACACATGTAGCCTAGTTTTAGCTACCATGTCTTATTCATTCATTGTTTATAGGCACTGGGCTATGAAAAATGCTATTTAAATGAAGTTCATTATTGTTAGTAATAGTAGTACTGTTAATATTAGTAGCATTGTATCATTATTAATGCTATAAAATGGGCTTCAGACATGAAAATATGTACAAACTCAGGAAGGGTAGATGCACAGCACAAGGTTTTGACCAGCAGGTTGTCTCACATAACTTGAGAATCCTTGGGGGAAAAAAAGAATCCACATCATAATTTGTTGTTTTTTTGTTTTTTTTGGCTGGCTCAACTTTGGAGCCTAATTAGTTTAGGAAATCTTGAAGTGTGTGCCCACCCAAAGACTTGCTCTGACAGTAGTTTTCAGTGTGAGTTTCTGTGCTGAGTTTCTAGGCAGTGCAGCCTGCTGCTGGTCATAGGGTGGATCTGATGGTCATCCGCATGTCATTACCCAGTGTTTGTTCCCTTTTAAGGTGGCGTATGCGCATGTGTCTCTGTGGTAGCGTGCATAGATTTAAATGTGTTTGTCCCTGTATGGGTGAGCATGTCTGTGCATGTATCTATATTTTGTGTGTGTGTGTGTGTGTGTGTGTGTGTGTGTGTGTGTGCGTGTGAGTGATGAGTTCAGAAGCAGTATAAAGTGCAGTATAAAGAGTTCCTCTGTGTTTCTGATGGGCAGGAATGTAACAAGAAGGCTATCTGTTAGTCACCCCTGTTAAACAATTGTTAAACAAAACACAACAAAAATTCAATGAAATGGTGGAGAGGGAGGGGGGCGGCGGGACCGGCTATCAAATCAATCTGATTACAGTCAAACTAAAGAAAGGTACTGCTAAACATCCAGTGACGTTCACCTACTTTGGATTTTTAACCTCAGAAAAAAGAGAGTTGTCGATGAGGCGCCTAGAACATACACAGAATTCAACATACGCTTATATTTGGAGGTAGTGCTTAGTATTGTTGTCTTCTATCTCAAACAACACCTAGATATCAGTTAACATCTCAAAAAACATGTTTTAGTGTTTCTTGTATTCGACCGGGTTCCAGCTATTTAGGAATACATGTACTTGGCATTTAATCGCCATGCTTATGTGATCTGTATGGTGGCCTGGAAGTGCATTTCACAAAACAAATTATGCATATAGAAAACTAACAAATCACAATACAAAATGCTAATGCTGCATGTGAAAGGACCCTAGCATTAGCATCACCACAGTAGCATATTAGCATTAGCATTATAGTATTATTGTGTTAGCTTTAACATGTTAGCTTTAGCATTAATGTTTTAGCATTAGCATTAATTTAGCGAAGTTAGTGTAATCTAAGTCTGACAAAGTAAGCATTAGTGTGTTAGCTAGTAGAGTTTTATCATTAGCATGCTAATATTAGCATTAAACAAATTAATTTGCTCAATTGTTTAGTTAAATGTTAATCTGTTTTCTGATTTATAAATTAATTTGTCATTTATAAATTAAAGGCAGTTGTGTTTTGTACTTCCAGGCCACTGTTGATCAGTTAGTTTACAGTGGTTTTTATTCTTGCAGTGGAGTTGAGAAATAAACCACATTTGCATCTGTTGATCCATTATCAATACAGTGACTGAAAGCAAAGAGATTGATAACCTCACATGAGGTGAAGTGCATATAGCATTGTTAGAGGTTTTATGAGTCTTGTGCTTTCACCTTACAAAAAACAGCTTGCCGACGCCATACATTCAATAGTCATCACGTGAGCATCACATGCATCATGTGACAAACTGAACTCTGAAATACACCGCAACATTATTGTAATTTTTCGCTTCCACAAAGATAAGGGAGGTTTTTTTTTTAAACAGTCACAGTAATGTACACTATATCATTCAATGCATAAGAAATTGTCCTTCACTTTCATGAAAGATCAACCAGGACGCATCCTGACTGTGTCCTATCTAGAGCTAGCTTTCATAGTCAGAAAAGTGGATGGTCGTGACTTTATGGTGATGCCTTCTATAATGTGCAGTTGTCTATTACAAGTAACAACAACAGGAACAGCAAAGCGCTAAAGTGAAGCCTGTTTTTAGAGAGTTTTGCTTGTCCCAGTAGCCGGCAGCGTTCTGATTTTGTGTGTGTTTCCGTAGCTCTTGTGAAGTATTGGAGGAGTAAAAGGGATTGACTATAGGATAAGAATGTTGAAAGTAAACTGGGACAATATCACGATCACACTACCTGTCCTTTCAGTGTTTGGAGGTTGTCTTTGAGACTGCCCTCCGTCTAAATGAGAACAGGGCCACTGCAGCAGAGCTGGAGGGAGGGAGGGAGGGAGGGGGAGAGAGGGAGAGAAAGAGAGAAAATGAGGGGTGGGGGGTAGCGGGATGGAGGGAGGTGACGTGGCTCTTCCTTAGATTCTCATAACTGAATCTACTGTTGAGACTGCAAATGGTCAAGTGGTCTTTTGAACACTGAACATGTCATTAAAGTGTAAAACTCAGACACAGTTTATCTTGTTCTTGATGTGAGAAACCTAGTCTTTTCACATAAACGAATGGAATGTGTCCAGTTAAAGTAGATTTTAGGGAACTTTTTTATTTATAACTTGTGAAAATCTAATTGCCTTCTAGGATTGACTTTTTTGAGTAGTTGAGTAGTCAAGTATGCAACAAGTTTAAAAACAGTTTAGTGTTTTAGTAAGATTGATGTGTCAAGTGTAAAAGATTGTACGAATTGCTTTTTGTTCAATGTTTTTTTTAAGGGTAGGAAACTGTTCAATTAACCAGGACTTCATCTATATCTCAACCCCCAACTTTGTCTCTTTAATCAACAATATGTTCAGCTAATTTCCCAGTCTCATCCACATTGTGTGTCTGTCTTGGTTTTCCAGGTGCCAGCGGTCGGACCTGTCTATGGCCCTGGAGGACTGCATGGCTGCCCTCGATCTGTTCCTCAAAAACGACTTTGAGGAGGCGCAGGTCCGGCTTAGATGCAGGTAGGAGCGCAGCCTGGACCAGAGCCGAACACAGCTCCCATCCTCAGCTCTGGCCTGTCTGGCTTTAGCTATCATGGGCAAACCTGATGAATCAGAGTCAATAGCTGCCTTTCCACATTCAAGCAAATTGTATTTTCTAAGCATTTATGGATACTCCAGGTTCAGAAAGTCAAAATATTTAATGGGAAATTGTTGAATTGTTTAACAGTAACATGCACAAAAGAGGTTGTGGTATTTTCTATTTATAGAGATATAGAAATAGAATATATAGAAGAAGAAGTCTGTAGCTGTGTAATATAGGAAATGTTTTAATATCAATACTGATTCTGATACTTGAGTTTCGACACCAGCTCCGGTTTGATACTGGTTCAATAACGGCAAAACCTTTTTCAGTACATTTCTTTGTTGATTTAATCAAATTATTTTCTGTTTAACTCTTGCACATGATTTTCTAAATAGAATTACAACCAGCTGAGTCGATCTCCTCAATAAAAATGTCAAAACAAGAGGAAAGCCTGGGTTCTCATTGCAAGAATCCAACATTTTGAGCATTACAATACCTTTTTAATACATTTGGATGCCCCAGTGCCAAAATCAATGCCAATAGGTTTCAGTTTTCAATGCCCAGCCCTAGGCACAACACAACACTAGTGTAGAGGCTGTTATACACAGAGCTACAGGTGGCTGCTGTAGGGAAGGCCATGGGATGAATGGTGGTGTAGACAAATGTACACACTGCTGATGCTGGTTGGACAACTTTGGAGCTGTAGCTTTTACTTGACTGGCATTAGAGTTATATCCACAAACACAAACTCACACCCTGCTCCTAGTATTGTACTCCAACACTGTGTCATCAGGTTACTTCATTGTTCGCTGTTCATTCTCTCCTCCAATATCAGGACCTTTATCGTTCCACTGCTATTATCCTCTGCTCTGTGTGTGTCTTTTCTCTGGGGTTGCTAGCCACTCCTTAGCCCCAGTTTCTCATCCAAGCTCTTCTCTGTGGCGCTGGCATGCAAAAAGACAGAGGATAGGGTTCCCTTAAGCCCTTACATCCTGCCTGTGGTTTTGTACTCAGGCTAGATTGACAGACTGTCATATCGGTAATGTGTTCCGAGTGTTCAAAATGCTCTGAGTGAGGCAATTTGTTTGATTTCTTAATTCATAAATTGATTATGGAGATTTTCTTGGATACAGATACTGATATATTATGAGGAATTGATATGACGTTACATAATTAGCCTGTTGACAAGTGACTATGTCCTGGAGTCATAAACATAATATGGTTCGGTGTCCAAAGCAGGATTTGTGAAGTGAAAGAAAGTATTCCTCCACCCCAAGGAAAATCTGTCTAAATCTGCCCTGGCAACACCTCTAGCTACTGCCGCCTGAGGCTTGGCATTCTGTCAGCCCATCAGGTGTCCTCATTTCGTCTCCAAATGCTTCCCGCAGTCCTTTGTGTTCTTTCTCTTCCTCTTTCAGGGGCTGAAATGCAGCTGAATCCTCATCTTGTAATGTACTGCATAGGTACACTGTATACCAGGACTCAGCCAAACAGACTTTGTTTGTTTTTAGCTGTTAAGTCCCAAATGGTTGGTTTTTGCCACATACAGTAGGACAGACATTTTAGACAAAAACAGGAAAATACTGTATGTGGAAGTAATACTAGTATACTTTTCTGTGATTGACAATTTTCCTGTCACTTACTTGTCCTGGAGAGGCAAATCCGACCCACCTAGTACTCCAAGCAGATTAAAACCAAGAGCTGAGAATTGTTTACAACTGCAATTTGACCCAGGTCTGCTGTATTATAACCTGAATATCAGACCTATGGAGACCTAACCAAGCTCCCAGGATAGTTGAAAAAAAAAATATATATATATATATACTGTATATATATATATATTACTGTAGTCTTTACCCATGAATGTCTCATTTGGGTATTTAGCAGTTATAGTGCAGAATAATGCCATACCAAGTTACTAAACAGTCCTTATCCCCTTCCCTCTAGCATCTCCCTCATAGTGTTTTGCTGGAGGATTCAATGAACACATAAGGATAGGGTATACAGTGAAAATAAAGGGTTTTGAATGCAGCACTCTGATCGAATTGAGACCCGGCCTTAGGGTTTGTAGGAAGTCAGGTTTATACAAAACTCTGTAACAACCATGACCCCCCTCTGAATTCTCCTGTTTGCTGTTCAGAAAAAGCTTCTGTGACAAAGCCAACGCCCTGGCTTTAGACTTCTAATATGTGATATTATGTAAGGTGTGACGACATATACTGCGGTGCGAGAGAGAAACACTGAGGAAATAATCTATAGAGAAAAAGGGCCTGACGTCCTGAAACAGCAGCAGCAGCAGCAGCAGCAGCAGCTCTCTTCTCCTCCTGTTTGGACTCGGTGTGTCGTCTCCATCTTCTGCTTCAGTTCACATCTGCCTTTCTCTCTTCAGCTCTCTCCTTTCTCCTCCCTCTATCCATTTCTCCTTTCCCCCCTCACCTAGCTGTGTTTTGATGCAGTGAGCTGGTACTTAGGTGGACTACAGTCTCTGCACCATGCACACACACACACACACACACACACACACACACACACGCACGCACGCACACGCACGCACACGGTGGCCCATTCTGCCCTTCCTCCCTGAAAAACATGGGCTATGACTTCAATTGTCCAAATGTAAATGATTTACAGTAAACCGACCATTCATTCTCTCTACCCCTTTATCTCTATTCAGGGTCATGCAGGGCTGGAGTGTTTCCCAGCATACATTGGGTGGAAGGCAGGAAAACATCCTGGGACAGAGTCACCAATCCATTACAGGGCTAACATAGATAGACAGACAGTCACTCACACTCCCACTCTCCAATCCACCTGACTTGCATGTTTTTGGAATCTGGGAGGAAACATACATGAAATTAGTATATTGACAAAAAAAACAACATGGAAATATATTTTTTGACTGTGCATAATTGCAACAATTTCCCTGATGCATTTAAACATATAAATTAGATAGTAGTACATATTTGAGAATATGTATATGAGAATACTGTATGTATCCATATAAACATACATGGATACATATTCTCACATAAATTAGATAGTAGTGCATATTTGAGAATATGTATCCATGTATGTTTACATTTGTGAATCACTTTTATTCACATTTCATTGTTTGGAACATTTCATTCACCCGTCATTCATGAAGGGTTCAGACATGCAGTATATGGCTTTATGTTTCTCCTCCTCTGTATCATAGTCCAGGAGCCTCTGTAGCATTATGCAGAACAGTGTGGGACTCATTGTAATGGCACACAGTCATCCATTTTCTATTATGTTAATGTACATTTCCACAAACAGCCCAATGAATTTCCAACCACAAGCAGTGCACACACACAGAGACATGCACACACACACACACACACACACACACACACACACACACACACACACACACACACACACACACACACACACACAATAAACAGCAAAGATGTTTACAGGAACAAGTCAGCCTCATCTAATTTATTTCAGAGTTTTAGTGGATCAGCCTTCAAAATCCCAGCCTTTATCTGTGTGCCTGCACACTCCAGCTATCTGTTCAAACATGCCAGCAGGCTGAAGCGCAGCCTTAAAGGTTCGATCTCACTCTCCCACCCTGCTGTCCCTCCCCATTCCTCCCAGCTGTAGCAGCGGGTGGGTGCAGGTGGTGCGCTGTAGGTGTGGATGTGTCAATACACAGTGCACTAATAGTTGAGGGATCGGCTGCTTAGCTACATGTTGACACCACATACAGTACACATACGTCATACCTCTCCAGGCCGTGCCCACGTCTTCTGCTCTTCTGCTTAGACAGTAAGCAGTTATAGGAAAAGATGTATTCCAAAAACTCTGTGCATCCCTTTTGGAAGAAAATGTACCAAATCATTCAATATCTGTAAAGTATAGAGCATCAGGTCTGTAAAAGTTTAACCAATTTATGCTTTAGAGTAGACGTCTCTTTTTTCAAATTTTGGAGCCAAACTACTAATTTGTGCAGTCTAAATTTCCATACCACTGTCATTGCCAGCGGTGGAAATAGTACTAGAATACTCAAGAAGAAGTATTGTTACATGGCTGATATTTACTTAAGTAGAAGTATGATTACTGGTGTAAAAATCTACTTAAGTAAAAGTGAAAAATGTAGCTAATTTAAAATGTGCTCAGAGTAAAAGTTACTGAGATACTTTTTAGAAAAGAGCGCCTTGTTAGATTTGATCTTTCCCATGCGATTCTCAAAGGACGAGAGGGCCAAGTTCAAATTAGATTCTTTTCTTTTCTTTCAATGGTCTTTTATTAAACAATCAGTTTAATAAAAGACAAGAGTCCACGGGGAATGCATTTTCTGTCTTATATCAACCCGACACAACCCATATACATACACCCACCTAAACATACACACAGAGCTGACCATAAGAAAGTGCTTTTAAGATTGGAACTGTATAAAAAAAAAAGACATAAGAAATATTTTAAAGGATATACATAAAGGAACACAATTTAAACATAATGATAATGTTAGCAAAGGTTGATACATGAATAAGTATTAATAATAAATATACTAGCAACAAATACTGTACACTTCAGAGAATACATTATAAAATAATTAAACAATAAAAGTAATAACAATAATAAAATAGATAAGGGGCGGGGGGGGGGGGGGGGGGGGCGTCTTGGACATGTGAATACGATGAACTACTTTAAATTGTAAGAGTGCATGGCCTGCACACATAGAGGAAGAGTGTATTTGAGAGAGGATCGAGTCCCATGTGTCATCCATGAAGGTAGCATGTAAGTCCTGTTCCCATGCCAATCTTATGATCGTCATAGGGGGACAATTCAGCTTGGAAATCAGATTATAGAGACTGGATATGGTTCCCTTTAGTGTAGGGTTAACAGAAAGAAAAACATCAAGAAGATTAGCTGCAGGCTTCTGGGGAAATTGGGGTATCTGGTGATGGACAAAATGCCTAACTTGTAAAAATCTAAAAAAGTGAGCATTGGGAATTGAAGATTTCTTCAGCAATTGGGAAAAAGAATTATCAAGAAATTATCAATAAAAAGATGATCAAAAGACATCAGGCCCTTTCTGTGCCAGGTCTGAAATGCACCATCATGAACAGAAGGGACAAAAAGATGATTGGCAGCAATAGGGCTTAGAAGCGAAAAGGCCTGCAAACCAACATTTTTCCTGAATTGGGCCCATATATGTAGGGAATGAATTACAACTGGATTATTATTGAGGATACTGGAGGCAAGAGCAAGTGCTGCACCCAAAAAGGCAGGTAGGGAAACTTCAAAATGAAGTGCACAAACAAAGTAAAGACTGTAAAAGCTCCTATTACTCTTCTCTTCTTTGCTGGCTGACCGTTCACTGTGAATGGCTCCACAATTTGTCAATTTACGACCAGTTTCCAGTCCAGTTTATGTTCCTTATGGAGAGCCACAACATGTGTACTCTAATGGATGTGATTTAAAGTGTAGCTAAGTACAATATTTCAGTAAAAACCTACTTAAGTAAAAGTAAAATTACTGACTTTAAGAAATACTCAAAAAAGTACAAATATACTAAAAAGCTACTCAATTACAGTAATGTGAGTAAATGTAAGTAGTTACTACTTAGTACCAAAACCAATGAAAACAATTGCATATGTGGACAAAACGTAGGATCATCAGCATGCAGTGCTGCACTTCTCATTGCTGCACTTCCTGATTACTACTGACACGTGCAGAGCCGAAGACGAGGCACACACACACACACACACACACACACACACACACACATACACAAACACAAACACGCAGACACACACTTTTCTTCAGCGAGTACAAGGCAGCCCCTCCCTGGCGTCACGGAACACCGAGCTAAAAATATGTAGGAGACCCGGCTTCAGTGCCATCAGAGGGACGAGGGCCTTTGTAGCTTTGGAGCTGACCGAAAACTCTCCGACTGCTGTCAGATATTTGGGATTCTCAGCCATCTTCAGCACGCCTACAAGCAATTCAGTTCACCTCACAGCTCCGTCTTAAAATGCTTTCTCAATCTGAGTTTGGGCTGTCTTGTTATGTAACCCTGACACACAGTGGAAATGTAAGACAGGCGAATCTCCCTGTCTCTCTCTTTCTCTTCCTCTGCTGTTGCTTCCTGGTTGTTTCTGGGTCGGTTCTTGGTCGCTTGGTCGTTCTTGGTCACTGGATTAGATTTCGTAACATTGATTCCTCTAGGTGAAGTTAAGGAGTAAGTGAGTTAAAGTCTCATCACAACTTGGCAAACGCTGTCTGTCTGTTAGTCTACAAATGCCCTGATTCATGGCCACAAGCTGTTTTCCTCCTCGACAGGCTAGAATCCATTTTGTCACATGCATGGTTGTATGGTTGCATGTGGTTGTGATACCTTTTCTCTCTCTCTCTCTCTCTCTCTCTCTCTCTCTCTCTCTCTCTCTCTCTCTCTATGTCACTGATTTAATCACCCGCATCTATAAGTTTTTCCACATTCATACAATAGCCCAGAATAGGAAAGTCAAGTAAAAGCAGGATTCATCCATGTGTGTCTTTGTGTACTCCCTTTTGGATGGTTTAAAAATCAGGTTATGCTAACTTATGTGGCCCTGAACAATAAGCAGGCTAATGGCTTGAGCTCAGATCGACTTCACAGCAGCCAGTCACATGAGTCAGTCTGTGGTAAATGGCAGTGAAATGTCAGTAATGCAGACCTGCGGCATTCCTGTGTAGACTCCTCTGCCTGTATGTCTGCTTTACCAATACTGTTCTGGCATTTGAGTATGGTTCTTTATGTGTGTGTGCATGTGTGTGCATGTGCGTGTGTGTGTGTGTGTGTGTGTGTGTGTGTGGTATAGGTGACCTGTAGTCCCTTGATATCCAGACACTAATTGAAGGGAATACAGAATACAAAAAAAAACTATCTTTAATGAAAAATAGTGTGTATGCACATCCCTACATATCTTCTTAACGACTGGTGCTGAACATACAAATAAACAGTATTAAAGGCAAAAAGTGCCTGTACACAGTACCGTATATTGATTTCCCATGCTTTAATTATAGACCAAACAACAACGTTTCACCCACAATGGGCTTCGTCAAAATGAAACCATGTCAACCATCAACCACAACTGCAGTAGGCGTTTTTGCACAGCAATGATGTACTTTTTTGTCATACTTTTTTTTTTTTTTACCACTGATAACAATAATAATACTTTACAACTGGAACAACAAGTACATCTATTGGTAAAATATCTGTGTGATAAAAACACTTTAACTCCTCCTCCGTCACTTCAGAACCTGTAAGAGCAACTTTTGGGGGGGGGTTTGGAGTCACAGGGTGTGACGTCCCAACAACCACAGTTATAAATAGATGTTAACTGTCTTTTATGTGGAGGTGTGTCCTCCCAGTATCCAATCACAGCGCTTCCCTCACGTCAGCAGAAGTTGAGTATCTGGCCACAGCTGCTGTATTCTTCTGCTCCTCGCCTCCCCTGTCTGACTAAGCGTCCACTTGTGAAAGGGCTGCCTGCAATTAAATCTTACTTAAGTGAAATAATATGAAGGTTTTTTTCCCCTGCTCTGTCATTTTTGTCACCACACCAGAGACAGAACAATATCTCGCCGAGTCAGCAGATCTTTTAATATCTCTCACTTCCTCTTTCTTCTTCAAAGCCAAAGACAGTGCAACTGAAATCAAATACTGAATGCTGTCTGTTCGCAGAACCAAAGACAGCATGTACCATGCTCTGACCTACGCCACCATCCTCGAGATGCAGGCCATGATGACCTTTGACCCGGAACACATCCTGGCAGCAGGAAACACCATGAAGGAGGCTCAGGCTGTCTGCCAGCGGTGAGACTTTCACACATCAGGGAGGAAAATTGCACCAGCGACCGGCCAGATGCTGGTCAATTTTGACAGTGGCTGTTAAGTTTGTTATTCTTGGAGTTTGAAATCAAAAAGCTAGTTAGCTGTTAAAATACTAAAAGTGAAATTTTGAGACTTACCACCCACTTTGAGCTATAGACAAAAAAATAAAGTTTGTTTACACTAGGAGGTTCTAATCAAAAATCTAGTTAGCTGGTAAAATACTGAAAGTGAAATTTTGGGACTTACCAGCCACCGTGGGCTATAGACAAAAAAAGTGATGTTCTGCAATCTACAACATATTTTCAACTGCAATGTATTGCTCCTAAAATGAGGCGGGGACTCGTGAATTTTGTGGTTACATTTTGGCAAGCAAAGCTTCCTTTATCCTCTCCTTATCTGATATGGTGATGAAAATGAGTTTGATGACCATAAGTATTACTGATTTATTAATTTAGCCCCTCACCAGACACACAGCCAATGATACTGTATCCGTTTAGCTCTGGATCCCATTAGTAACATCATACCAAAGAGCAGAGAACATGCTGGGATAAGGCCAGCTCATCGGCCAGAGGAATTTCACAGTTTGTCCTGGAGCCACTGTGTGAAAATGTCATGTATACCACTACTCTCCTGCTGGACTAACATTAGACTCCATTAACTCAGCCGCAATGCGCACACACACACACACACACACACACACACACACACACACACACACACACACACACACACACACACAGCCACACACACACACACACACATACACACACACACACACACACACACACACACACACACACACACACACACACCCACACACCCACACACACACACACACACACACACACACACAGAGTAACTCTCTTCCTGGCTGTTTGTGCTATTCAGACCAGCCGCACTGACACTGACCTGAAGTCAGAGCTGCAGTTTTCCATTTCAAGGTTATGATTGTTGGTAGGAAAGTAAATCCTCGGTCAGCACCTTGGGGTAACTTCACCCTGCAGCGACTCAGCATCCTGCCTTTACTGGAATGAGGCTGGGCCACTGATTTGCATAGAAACAAGATAACTAAGCAAATACAAGACAGTGCAACGCTGTTGAAAAACAACCCTGAACACTTTCCATGGAAAAAAGCCACTGATAACTGATGATGATTTTGTGTGTGCTCTCACCCAGGCACCGCAAGAAGTCCAGCTTCACCAGCAAAAACTTCACTGAAGGTCAGTTTGGCCGTCCGATAGCAGGATGAGTACGCCATCCACTGTGTGTCACCATGATTCATAATCACTGCATACCATGCTAACAGATAGGCAGCAGTTTCAACTTGTGCTTTGTGTGTGTGCGGGTACTTGAGTGTGTTTGTGTATGCGTGCTTGTGTGCGTGCGTGACTAGTAATGACCAGCAGTTTGAATCTATGCTTTTTGTGTGTGTGTGTGTGTGTGTGTGTGTGGGGCTGCTATGCCCCCGAGCTCTGCTGAGCTAGTGCTTTCAGACTGTCTGACTGAAGATAACTATGATGTAATCTTTTTCACCTCAGAGGAACTCCATGCTGAAGTTTGCTATGCCGAGTGTCTCCTGCAGAGGGCAGCGCTCACCTTCCTTCAGGTCTGAAACACTCCTACAGCCTGACAGAGATCTGCCATCAGTTATCATTTTGTGTTTTGTTTAAACCTCTTTCTTTCTTTCTTTCTTTCTTTCTTTCTTTCTTTCTTTCTTTCTTTCTTTCTTTCTTTACTCTCTTTACTCTCTTTACTCTCTCTGTCTTCTCTCTCCAGGATGAAAACATGATCAGTTTCATCAAAGGGGGGATCAAAGTGAGGAATTCCTACCAGACATACAAGTAAGAACGTGAACTCCACAATATCCTCTTCTCCTCCTCCATCCCCCCCCCCACCCCCCCACCCCTCACTTTGACGCTCTCTCGCTCTCTCTTCCTCTTTACCTTGCTGAACTCTGCGTTCATCATTTTTTCTCTGTTCCCTTTTCCTGCACCTTGCAGAGAGCTTCACACAGTCCTCCAGTCCACTGGCTACACTCATGGCGACAACCATGGCCATTTTGAGGGAGGCGTCAAGCTGGGAGTGGGAGCCTTTAATCTGGTAAGGAGAAGGCCTTACCTTCTGGGTCAAAGAATAGTTGCAAATAATTTGTAAGTATTTGTATTATCCTGCTTGCATGGTTTAGCATGAGTGGGGTTTACTACATCAGGACAATTTCGTGTCAGATAAGTAAGGTTGAATTAGGCTGAAATAAACCATAAAAACCATTTGCAAAAACAATTTAAATCTGTTTGTAATCTGGTTATTTATGCTGGAGAGCCATTACTTTACTTGTAGTCCAAACCTAATATACCTGATAATAGGCTTAATTATCCCCTTGGAAACCATCCATGCTATAATGATAACCATAAAAGAACCCAAAGCCATTCAGCTCCTGTTTCTCTCCTCTGCTTCTCGTCTTCCTGCAGATGATTTCCATGTTGCCCACACGGACACTCAGGCTGTTGGAGTTTGTCGGCTTCTCTGGTAATAAGGTGAGTTTCTCCTGACAAGTGAGAGCTAGTTATGGCTGACACAAGGAGGAACTGACAGCAGGACTGGAGGTGTAATGGCTCCGGGTGTGGAAGCTCTAGTTAGAGATGTTTGACAGGGGATGGATTGTTCTGTGCTGTGTGAGGCTATGGGTCCTTCCTGTGTAATAACTCTGGTGTGTGTGTGTGTGTGTGTGTGTGTGTGTCAGAATGATGCTTTTGACATGCACTGATAAATAGAGGATGTGGATGACTTGTCAATTGCGAGTGCAGGTTAATGCATTATTGTATTATCTGTGTGTCCTGTTTTTACTGCACTTCACCAACAGAATGGTGAAGACGAAAGTCAACCTTGATCTTTACATGTCCATATATGGGTGTATAATGTATGTGTGTGTGTGTGTGTGTGTGTGTGTGTGTGCATGCAGGAGTTCGGCCTGCAGCAGCTCCAGGAAGGCTCTGCAGAAAACACATTCAGGTCCTTCTTGTGTAACATGCTGCTGCTCTGCTATCACACCTTCATGAGCTTCATACTGGGTGAGGAGGGACACACACACACACACACACACACACATAATTGCAACCAACAACAAAAACAGACAGATATACAGTATATAGAGAGATCATAGCTAGTTTTGTTGTTGTATTTGTTATGCAGGAACTGGAGAGGGGGATGTTGGGGATGCAGAGAAACTGCTGCAGCCATATCTGAAAAAGTATCCTAAGGTTTGCCAACATTACACACAGTGTCTTCTGAAAGTTAACCATGTGATTTGCTGTGTTGTGTCTCTAAACACACTGTGGGTTGTGTCTCTCCTCCAGGGATCCATCTTCTTGTTCTTCGCTGGTCGAATAGAGGAGATCAAAGGCAACCTGGATGCTGTGAGTGCCAGTCATTTCTCGCACACAGCAATGAATTCAGCAGTGCTTTCTTCATGTGGGAGGTTTTTGCTTTTTATACATCACGCGTTTAGAAGTTTATTTGTTGATGTATTCACTTGTGTGTCTCTGTCTGTCTGTCAGTCTGTTTGCCTGTGTGCCTGTGTGTCTATGTGTCTATGACGGGTGTAATGATCAAATTGTATTGCAGTATTCTTACCGGGAAACCCAATTCGACAGTCAAAATTGTCACTATTGATTTATCTATTAGAGCTTCTTGGACATTTTCAAGCATTCAGACAGAATTCAATCTGAAGATGATGTAAAACGCCATGATTGAAGTTGTCTGTAGACTTTGGTTGCTCATGATAGTGATTCTCAGCATTTTCACACTTAACATACAAGCACTTCCTGACTGCTACATTTGAGGTTACGATGTTCAGCAAACTAAACATTGCAATGTCAACCACAAACTGTGGAGTGTTTGTGTCACTGCATTTCGTTCAGTCATTGCAAACTTTCACAATCTGTTCAATGTACAGAAACACTGTCACTTCCACAGTGGCGCTACTTGGATGATTTATATTATAAAGAGTAATTAGCCCTGTCCTTTGTTTCTTTTTTGTTGTGGTGGAATGAATGATTTTCACATTTTTATAAGTGGGTAAAATTTTCCCATCACTGAAAGAACCTAAAATGTCTGAATGACACTGAAAAATGAATCTGTGTTGTTAAATTAATTTTTGTCAAGCAACAAATAAATATCAAACAAAGTGACATCATGTGTCTCAGTAAAAAGTGCAAATTATTTGGATGATATTGAATCAGTTTGCTGGGTAGTTCTGATAACCAAATTAAAAAGAAATGACTCAGCACTCCAAGTGTATAGGCCAATTTATTTTATTTTTAAAACACAGCAGTAGCAACAGACATTTAGTCAGTGTTTTAGGAATAAATGAAAACATATTGTACACTTTGGCCATTTCTTGCACCCAGTCTAAGATATATTCTTTGACTTTCTGTTAACTTTTTTGAGTTGTGCGCTCTCTTTCCTGGTTTCTAATGATTAATGCACAAATCCAGAACCAAATGAAGACATCATAACAAAACTCTGCATTGCTTTTCATGGCACTGAATCAAAGTCAGTTGTATCGTATGGAATTGCATGGTATCATATCGAATCGCTCACTACATCTCCAGATTCATATTGAATTGTTCTAGGGAGAGACTCTCATCCCTATCGCCTGTCCATGTCTCTGCCAGGCTATCAACCGCTTCGAGGAGTGCTGTGAGGCCCAGCAGCAGTGGAAGCAGTTCCACCACATGTGCTACTGGGAGCTGATGTGGTGCTTCACATACAAGAGGCACTGGAAGATGGCCTACTTCTACGCTGACCTGCTCAGCAAGGAGAACTCCTGGTCCAAGGTGAGCCGCCTCACGGACTTTGTGTGACTCGTGGCAGAGACTTGGCAGGGGAAGGTGGTGATCTGCTAAATCATGCACAGTGTGTTAATCGTACAGGGAATAGGTACAACAACAACAAGACCAATAAATGTGTACAATGAAGTCACATTTAATCTGTTTCCTGGCTAAGTAATGAATGGGTTGCCTGGTAAGACCATCCTGATCACGTGACCTCACATTCTGTTTCGCTCCACGGATCGGTCTGGACTTCTAGCCGCCCACATTGATTTCAGTGGGCGGGAGTACTTGCCTTGACAGACAAACTCCTTCAGCCAATCAGCGAATCCAAATTAAAATCAAGTCGGAAGAATGGGGAAAACGTCTTTTCCACCGAGAAACTCCGCTAGTGCATACTCTTGTTCTTGTTTAATTGTTGTTATTGAGTCTATTTCTGCAATGACTGCACTTATGGCTGTGTTTACTCTACTAACATTAATGTTACTGCTCGTTGCTTCAGGAGACGCCATTACTGTTTTGCCAGCGGTGGCCTGTATTTCACGTCATCAACTATGACGCAGTCCCTGATTGGCCCGGTTACATTGTAATTTCAGGAAATCGATGTGGGCGGCTAGAACTCCAGACCGATCCGTGGAGCGAAACACAATGTGAGGTCACATGATCTGGATGGTCTTACCAGGCTAATGAATTGGCAGGGCTATAGTCGAGTACATTTCTTTCCAAATGCATAAATAATGATTAAAGAGTCTCTTAAGGATAAACAGAGATCTAGTATTACACCCTTCAACCCTTCAATCAATCTATATGAACTGACTAATCAATGCATAGAAGTTTGAGGAGCATAACATACCACTGTTGTTGGGTGAAAACCTCATATCTCTAAAATGTCAATTTTTCAAGAACTAAAAAAAAACAACCTTGTTTTTATCTTGACAATCATGCAATTTTGAATTCATCTAATTGGATTTTAAAAGGTTTCCTAAAGCCAAGGGTTGTAGAATTTTCTCAATCCATAGATTGAAAAAATTCAATTGAAATTCTAACATTAAAATCACAGAAATTGCAATTACAAGATTTTCACCCGACAGTGACGATACACAGGATGAAATCCTTTAAATTGTAGTGATGGTGGAAAAAATAAACTGAACTACAGTATATTTCCAATTTTTAGATACGTAGGAAAAGACAAGTCAACAGCCAGTAGTGGGCGGGACTAAGACAAGTCCGAGTCAAAATAGGCAAAAGACTGAGACAAGTCCAAGACGTTGAAAAGAGGTTTTGAGACCAGACTCAAGACTGAAACTGTACTCGAGTGCTGCAGCCCTGGTTCTGGGTCTCTAAACTCCACACAGTTGTAGGGTTTTTCTCTCCTCATATGAACTCATATGAAAAAAAGGTGAAATTGCAGTAGTAACAGCTTTGTCCTCCTCCCTCAGGCTACCTATGCATATATGAAAGCAGCCTACCTCAGCATGCTGACTAAGGATGACTGCCTAACGTTCGGGGAGACTGAGCTCACTCTGTTCAGGTACAAAGTGAAAATGGAACAGCTTAGAAACTACAGAAACTAATCACAGCAACCACAGCGAAACAGAGATGATTCACTGCCGCTGTGATATATAACACCACATAATATTCCGCCAACTATTACTGGAAGAGACTCTAGCTATTGGTGAGGAGCATGAGCTAAGATGAGAGATGTAAATTCTACCAGGAGGGAACAATTTACAGTACCAAGAATGTAACTGTTGTAATACCTCACCATGACATTTTGTTTTGGGTAGAAACCAGTGCAACTGCATCTATTGATGGTAAACCAATGCAAAGTGCAACTCTGATAATTCACAGTTTTATTGGAGCTTTGGGTTTTTTGTTCTCTCTCTCTCTCTGGTAGATATTTAGATACTAAAACTATCTGTTTGTCACACATTTTTTTCCATATTATTAACATGCATGTGTATGAATTGCATCATATATATTCCAGGCAGGTCCCAGGACTGAAGCAGAAAATAGCAGGCAAGTCTTTGCCAACAGAGAAGTTTGCTATCAGGAAAGCCCGTCGCTACCTAGCAGAAAACCCCATTGCTCTTCCTGCTCCTCCTCTGGTCAGTACTGCTGTGTCATATGACTGTATTTTTACACGGGCACTGGACTCTTCTCTGTTACTGCTGTTGTGTCATTTCTCTGAAAACCCTGTTTCAAAAGCATCAATGAAAGGATGTAGTTGAAGTCAGTACCTGAGGCTTTTCATTGGGAAAGTACAGTATTTCTCAGGTTCAGTTGTTTAGATGAAAATTAACTGGTTTATTATTGGTCTTGTGGTATTTGTGTCTGTATCTTTATTGTGTGTGTGTGTGTGTGCTTGCACGTTGTCTAGGAGATGATGTACATCTGGAACGGCTATACAGTCATCGGCAAACACAAAGACCTGACTGAGGGAATGCTGAAAACACTGGATGAGGCACAGGCTAAACTCGACAGCAGCCCAAGTAAACAAAACCAATTATCATCTGATCCAAGAGGATCACTCACTTGGACTGAAACTGTCCTTCTACATTAACCGTTTGAACTCTGATTTTCCCCTTAAATTTCCCCTCAAGTAGCTTCAATTTTTTGCTTTTTTCCATTCTGTACGATAATGTTATACATATTCTGTATCTGTTCATTCCAATGCTTCGTTGAAGCTATTCATTGTATTCTGTTACATCACCACACGGCCATCTTGGTAGGAAAATAACAGGTGATTGTAATCAAATGACAAACACAGCCAATGAGCTGTGTGTATTGTAAAGTGCCATATTGGTAGGAAATGCATGTGACATCAAGGGAATACTATGAATAGCTGCTTATATTGAGTCAAATATTCAAACCCAAGACACACTATTACATCAAATGGAAAATCTAGATGTCTTGTGCATGATTTCCCTGTAATTCAGTATGACATATTTGTTATCTTTGGAAACCTTGAGATCTTGATTAGAATTTAAAATTAAGTTCTGTGGGTTTGAACAAAGTTTGGCTGTACAACCAGTGGGATCAGCAGGGTGGATCTACTAAAGCTGATTCCACATAAGATATACTGTATGTGATGCTATACTGATGTTTGACTTAATCAGATTCTATGTCAGAGAATCCAAGCCACTGTTATTATCTGTAGATATAACTCTAATGAGGATGTTTGTACAATGTTACCTGTGTGGTAGTCAGTATGAACTGGCTTGTGCGGCCCTAACTGTCCTGTTGTGTGTCTGTCAGGGAATGAGTTCTCCATAGACGACCAGTGTCTGGTGAGTCTGCTGAGGGGCCTGTGTCTCAAACACCTGGGGCACCAGGAGGAGGCCGAGCACTACTTCACCCTCGTCCTCTGCAAGTAAGCCACTGTCAAAAAATACACACAGACACACAGTGGTACTAGACACTAGAATGTCCTACTGAAGTAATCCTACTGATATTTTAGTTAAGAAAAAGTAAAATTACCAGTGTAAAAATCTATGAAGTAAAAGTAAAAAGCAGCTAATTTAAAATGTACTCAGAGTTAAAAGGTTACTGAGTTACGTTTTAGAAAAGAGAACATTGTTAATTTTAAAAGGACGAGAAGACAGAGTTCAAACTAAATTCTTTTAAACGGAAAATGTGGAAATGACACAATAAAGTGCACAAACAAAGTCCAGATTACTCTTCTCTTCTTTGCTGACTGGCTGTTCACTATGAATGGCTCTACAGTTTGTCAGTTTACGTTGGTCCAGTTTCTGTTGCTTATGAAGAGACACAAAATGTATACAGTATGTAATGGATGTGATGTAAAATTTAGCTAAGTACAATACTTCAGTAAAAATGTACTTAAGTAAAAGTAAAATGACTGACTTGAAATTACACAAAAAAAGCTACTCAATTTCAGTAATGTGAGTAAATTAGTTACTTCCACCCTTGCAGACACATATGCATATACATAAACCAGGCCTAGAAAAACACACACATGCACACATGTCTTTCATTGCGTCAGCAGCAGTTAGCCTGGTCAAACTCCTTGGTGAATAAAATAAAATTCTCTTTCTGAAATGCACACTGTGACAGCAGAGGGGAATCTCTGTTCATATTGACTCCACCACCATACAAAGCTGCTGTTTTTTTTTTGGCATTATCCACAGTGAGACCCAGATAAAGTATGACCACTACCTGGTTCCTAATGCCCTGCTGGAGCACGGGCTGCTGTGTCTGGAGCAAGGCAGAAACGACGAGGCGATCAAACTCCTAGAGACAGCGAAGTAAGTGCTCCAACATATTCAGATCATCTCTGCTCATGGAGAAGCATGTTGTTAAAGCAAGGATTTCAGATGGGGTCTACTCTCTCACTGAAGTTTGAAGATATTGTATACCCACAAGGCATCACTTTGACTTTTGAATTTGTTGCTGAAATTATATTATGCTGTTGCTGTTTTTTTTTCCGTTTGTTTCGTCTTATTATTATTTTTTTTAATCATTGTAGTCTTGACATCATTGTAAATGAGGGCCACACTAAATAAAGGTTTGAAAGTCAAATGCAGTAGAGAAAAACTTAGAGTCAGTGCTAGAATGAAAGACAAGGTTAACTTTGACTTGTTTATGAAGCATGTCTTGAGATTCACTGGTTTATTACAGGGCCCTTTAATCAAAAATACATTTAGATTTACAGCATAATTATAAAATTTAACCTGTGTTGCAATGTCATATGGTTCTGCTGCTTCCCTTTCAGGCAAAATTATAAAAACTACTCCATGGAATCACGGACACACTTCCGTATCCAGGCTGCTCTGCACAAGGCCAAGGACACCGGGGAGAACGGGATCCACATGCCCTCCAGCCCTTAACGGCCAGAGGAGGGCACACCAGACCAGAGACAGCTTCCTGTTCCTGCAGTCCCACAATGCACCACTCAGCCCAGCCCAGCTCAGCTCAGCCCAGCGCAGGGCAGGGCAGCGGGGATGGACCTGACAGAGCCAGAGTACTAAACAAACCACACTACCAAATTACTGACACTAACTCCACCCGACCAGCAGCGCCATCAAGCTCTCAGCCAATTCCCCCTCCTTCACTTCAATATTAATCAGAGACCAGACAATTAAATGACTCCATTTGATGTCAGATGACACAAAATAGCATGAAGTTACATGTTGACATATCATGACACCACATGTCATATGATACAATATAACACAACCCAGAGCATAATCTATAATAACACCTCTGTTTTGTCCTGTCTCATTGGTCATATTTTGGTTGGCAGGTTTGTTAGTGTCTCCTCTGTTTGGAGTTTTTGATCAAAAGCTATATGGCCAACTAAGATATGACTTTTGAGTCTTGGATTCACTGAGTTATACAGTACATAATCTTTTTTTTTATTTACCTCAGTGATTCATTTTTAATCTTCTCCCTCTCCCTGAACCCTGTTGCAACGTACAGAAAACACAAACTTAGTAATGTGGAATACTTTCAACAGTCTCCCTGTGAAGTAATGACGAAATCTCCACCGCCACTAAATCCTGTTGTATTCACAGTCCCAAGTATGGGCTTCTGCACAGAGCTATGTAAATCAGCCGGCAAACTCCCCGCAGTCCAAAAAATGTCTATATGACTTAGAGAGTTATTCTTTATGTTTATACATTAACTACAAAATGGCGCCTTTTACAAAAATTGTCCCGTTTTAAGAGGACAGATGAACGTGTCTTTTAGAAAGGCAGACTCCCTCCTTTTCTCCTCCTAGTGTGTGGGACGGGCTCCAACAGTACTTGAGTGTGAACAAACAGGCCATTCAGGCAGACCGAGGAAGGCCTGCTTGCCTGTCTGCCTGCTGCATCTTTAGTGGGTGAAGACGCTTTGAACGACCACAGGAGCCTTCCTGCTTTACAAACTTCATCTGCTGCTCCTGTACTGGCCATGCTAGACTAGAACCACCTATAGAAGGACTTGTACATCATAGTTATGATCTTGTGTGTCTAATAATAATAATCTGTATATGACCAATGTTTATTTGTAATAATCTGAAATGGTAAGACAACATGAGGTCGCCTCTCTTCGTGTTGTGTGTTAGGTTATTTGAAGTTCTGTGTCCAGTGGCAGAGTATCTTAAAACCTAGGAACTCAGATGGCGTCTCAAGTGTTGGAATTAGAGCACTGTTGATTTATTCATGATTAGAGCAAGGTTTGGGATTAAAGAAATTGACCGGGAGTCAATTTAGACTTTTTTTTTTTAAATGGTGGAGGAAATGTATACTTAATATTGTTTTATCAACAGTCTCTGTCTGGAAAATTCCAATGACAAATTATATTTTCAAGTAATATTCTATTTAGCTTTTTCCTTTTTTCTTTGGTTTTACTGATATAAAGAAATTCTAACCAAATTTAGTGGCACTGTGATGTTTACGATAAGCATATTCTATGGGGCATGGCTACGACTGAGCAGAATGACATTCCTGTACATACTGAATGTTTCTTTTGTAATTTAAGATGAAATGATCAAATAAGTAACTCAAAGTCATCCCTCTTTGTGTTGTGTTGTTTTCTTCGTAATCTGCACCACAAATTTTTTACAATACAAAGTGGCATTATTTACTGAACAAAGTGACACTGATTGCAAATCTTTGCACTCACTGTTCCCTTCAGTGTGATCTAATCCACTAGATAGGGATACAGTGAAGTCATGTCATTTTGTTGACATGCAAGCCAATGACAGCCAAGGAGAACAAGACGGATATATAGTATACACATCTCATTTTTATTAAAAATACTCAAAGGAGCAAGAAAGAGGAATTCCTCTGAAATTCCAGTTACAAAGATACATTTATCGATTTAGCTCTGTGTTTATGTTTTTAGCAAAGGGCAATGTGATCAGCAATCTGATTGGCGCTGGACAATAGCTTCCTCGATGTAGAAGAAAGCTCATTGGTCCGTTTTCTGGGGGGCGGTGCTTCGTGTTGCTACATCACCACTTTTCTATCGTTCGGGAGCTGCAAAGTGGAAAGTCCCTGTCAAGGGGTCTTTAATCAGGGAACGGGAATTAGGTTTGTCAGTTTAAGTGAGAGCTATCAATAATTTCGCCACTTTACTGCCTCAAGAGACATCAGTTTGTGTGAGCTCGTTTCAGTCGTCGCTTTAGCTAACGAGTAGATGTTCTTCTGCGAGTGCTAGCTAGTGTTAGCAGGCTAGCTCTTTGTGTTGGTAGCTGATAGCTGAAGGATGTTTTGTTTTTGTTGAACTGAACAGCCCTCCCGTCGTCTGGGAGAGGAGATTTATCAGCTGTGTATGGAAAAACCCAATCGATTGTCTTCACATCGCGTGTATTCACTGAAATATCAGTGAAAGTGGCCCGTGAAATCTACTCTGTAGTAAAGCGACACCGAGAGAGGGGAGAGTTTGAAGAGGACGGAGATGGGAAACTGTCTGAAATCTCCGACCTCGGATGATATTTCTTTGCTACACGAATCTCAGTCGGACCGGGCCAGCTACGGGGACGGGGCTGACCCCGACCAGGAGCCACCGCCCCCCTATCAGGTAACTTTGGTCAACTGTGGAGACCATCGCCACGACCAGCTGAGCTTTGTTTTTTTCACAAGGTTGACAATATTCAGTGAATCGGTGGACTTGAGATGCTTGGTTAATTTGATATTTTATGGCACGTCTGGCCCAGTTTACCAGTCTTTCAGCCATGGCCGCCTTACAACAGACTCTGTATAGCTGATAGAGAAGGAGAAGACACCAAAAATTGATGACAAACAGACGATATGAGAAGCTAGGCCTGCTGTTTACAGATCCAACATCACCCTCGGCCAGCACCAGCAACCCAGCCCATTGACCCTGTCTCCTACTGGCTTTGACAATAATCCTCTTTGTTATATCCGAAAGTCCTGTCTCTGTCTGTCATTTCACCGCAGTCATAATATGATTCATCCTTCATTGGTATGATAGAAGCATAATATCATCACCTAGTCTCCACTCAGCACAGTGAATCATGCAGTTTTGGCTCAAATTCAGTAGTGATGAAAGTAACAAACCTAGGCAGCTGTAACTAGTTCACTTTCACCCGCTGTGTTTAGTGATAGAGCCATATGCGCATTTGACATATTTTGGTATGGAGTATGAAATGTATTTTCTTGGTCCTGAAGAAACAAACCCTAGTTCTCATTTTAAAAGGGTCGTTTTTGTAAAGGAATGACTGTCATAACTTTGTCAGCTGCTTGTTTTAGTGATCTCCCCAGGGCAGCAACTTTGTTTGTCGTGTGTTATTTCCAGAATTAGATCACCCACTGACAAGACTGGCCATGCTATAACTGTAAATATGATGTCTGGTGTTACCCTGCCCTTGTATGTTTTTCTGTGTTAAGAAGTGGCTGGTATGCGTTATGTAAGGCCTTGGCTAGGAGTTTGCTGTTACTGGGTTAAGCCAAGTCTTATCTGTAGATTTAAGATAAGTGTTTTTAAAGCATGGGAAACTGAAGGCGATCTCAGGTCAGTGCAGCAGGAGAGTTCATGGCTGATTGGAGAAGGCTACTTAATTGTTAAAGTCAGATAGCCTATTAGAACCAACAGACCAACCAAGTGCAAAAGCTATGTTGTCAGTTTGTTACAACAGTGTTGAAATCGTATCTATCAGGTTGCTCAAGTGGGGACGTCACTCTTTCTGTTACAGTCAGCTGTTGTCTTTTGATCTTTCCATCAAGCCTCATGTGCAAAATTTCCTG
This sequence comes from Centroberyx affinis, assembly GCF_046629955.1. Lineage (NCBI taxonomy): Eukaryota > Metazoa > Chordata > Actinopteri > Beryciformes > Berycidae > Centroberyx > Centroberyx affinis. The sequence goes on from NW_027280045.1 coordinate 171,366, forward strand.
AGTCTGTGCAAAATGATTTGTGGAAAGCATGGTGTAAAGCTGCCATTTCAAAATAAAGTTTTCAGTTATTTTATGCATATGCATGTCCACACACATGTACTTTTTTGACTCAAATCATATTTATTGGAAATTTAAAGGAAAGTCAAGAAACTGAAGGAAAATCTACAAATGGTGAGTTTAACGTGAAATGTCTCGGCAGTCATTTGCAAAACATATTTCATTTTGCTAATTGTGCCGCAAGATATTGAAATGTAAAAAACACTGATGATTGGCTTGTAATGCCCAGATCTAACAAACTCTCAACACTGATTCTACATGTTAAATTGACTTGGCTCTCTTGACTCAGCTGCTCCTAAACATCAGCCCCCAGTGCATCTTGACCAATTACCAGTGGTGGTGTAGATGGCCTGTTTTGGCCTTTAATGCCTCTCACTTCACCTTAAGGCACCATTATTGATTTGGTCATCAGAGCAGTGGTGTTTTATGTACACTTGAGTGTTACCTGGTCATGTTGCTGTACAGGTCATGATTTTCAGTCACTATCAACTTGTTACTCGCATAATCACTGTCAGTGATTATCAGAATGGATTGTAACACAGAAGGGATGCATCAGGGCACAGTTAAAGATAATAGCAGAATTGGGGCAGGATTCCTTGTTACGCCTTCATTTCTAGGTCTTGCCAAGAATATGTCATGTCTGGTGTGATGACAGTATGTAATTAAGCCAGCCAACCCCTGTATGATAGAGAGAGATAGAATGATAAATGACACACTTGGACCTAACCCTGCTTAGGACATAGCCTAGTTTCCACAGAAGAGCTCTGACTAGGTTTCAGCTGAATTCAGAAAGTTATAATGCACAACTTGTTCACACTAATACGGAGAGTAGCAGAAGAGAGTTAACTAACTAGTTAGAACCTGCTTATAAAGAGCTCTTTCAGACCTGCCAGGTCTTAAAATCCTTTCCCTTTAGCTTTGTGACCACAGTGATCAGCACCTTTAGCATCTGAACCCAGTCTGAAAACACAGGACACATTTTTTGGGCCTGAGGCACAGCTCAGCTCAGCTCAGTTCACTTTGGAAGTCCTGGATACATTTGAAGAGGGACTGAAGGGGGGCTAAAATGGTGTCTGTTAATTTTAGGGGGCGGCCAAAAACGGATGTGTCTGTCAAAAACAGATTGAGCCAATGTATTCTCTATGGAGCTGATACACTGACAGATGACGGAGAGCGAAGGGCTGTCCGTCTTTTTTATGCAGCGTAGTCCGTATTTTTTGTACGTCAAAAGCTTTTGTTAAACTGCAGTCATACATCATTTTCCGTTAACTGTTTTCTAGCCCCCTTTCAGATTATCCACCTGCCTTTTTTCAGAACGCTATGCGCCTGTTTCACATTCCAATGCCAATAGGAACCTTGTCATCCATTTCTGCCTGGCATCCCCCTCAGGCTTAAATAACCCAGTTTCTGCTTAAGGTCCAAAAGTAGACTAGTAACACCACAGTCCAAACAGTAGGTTATCCTAATACCATAAAAAATTCAAGTTCATTTTATTGTCATACGTGTAAAAGAATGCAATGAAACACATCATCACAAACTTGTCTCCGATCTAGACACTCATTGGATATCGACAATACATAGGCTATAGCCTACACTGAACAATTTAACTGCATTCCCCTTTTCAGACACTCATCCTGAGGCTTATGAATGTCTGTTCCACCTTGAACTTGTCTGTCAGACTGATTCCCATCAGACTGTGTTTCCTGGGAATCCGTGGTCGGCAGTGATTCGGAGGAGGTGGAATTCCCGCATCTGGAGCTACCCTCTGCCATGCCAGAGGCTGCGTGTGGTGCCGTTGTGTAATTTCCTGGCTGAAAAGACGCAGTGCACAGACAGGCTTTTTGCACTAAAAGGCTTGTTTGAGTCATAGGTCTAACAAAGAAAGGGCCCTATGAGGTCCCCAGTTCCCAGAAACTAGGCACAGTGACCTAACTGTTGGAAGGGTGGATAGATGGATGGATGGTGATCAGCTAAGTGGATGAGATCAGTCCTCTGAGCCCACCACTTAGTAGACCATTTAACGTCTTGTCAAAATGATTTCAAAGTGTGTGTGTGTGTGCGTGTGTGTGTTGTTGTCTCCATTACTTTGGGAAGTGCAGTTCTGTTTGTGGTTGTAATGTTGCGAGGGCAGTTGGTGTTAGTGTGTGCCCATGTGTCGGCGCGCAGAGATGTGTGTGAGCGTTACTTACAGCGCGTTGTGTGTCGAGTGCGGTGATTTGGAAAGCAGCTGGTGAGAAGAGTGCTGACTCATCGCTGTGGGTCTGGGCTACAGCAGATAAGGCACCCCTGTGTGTTTGCATTTGAGAGTGGGAAAGTGTGTGTGTGTGTGTGTGTGTGTGTGTGTGTGTGTGTGTGTGTGTGTGTGTGTGGCCCCCTGGTATGACTAGAAATGTCCCCTTCAACCTCATCCCCCTAAGAGATGGGAGCAGTGACAGTTTTTATTGATCACATTCAATCTGGCACAAAGGCCATTATGCCGCTGTCAGCTTGCTTTATGGCCTGACCTCATTGGCTGGAACACCTTGTAGACATGAAAAGACCCACTCTGTCTGTGTGTGTGTGTGTGTGTGTGTGTGTGTGTGTGTTTGCATGTATCTGCAGTTGCTTCTCTCTTAATGCACTCCCCTTTTCAGTCTTTCTCACATTTAGTTTGTGTGAGTGTGAGGACTAGAGGGTAGAAAATGATCTAAGACACAGCAAAGCAGCGCCTGCTGTTCTGGTCGAAGACAAGACTAAATCTCCCTTCAGAGGGGTTAGTAGTCCTGGGGGTACGCACAAACACACACACACAAACACACACACAAACAGTGCTGTGTAGCAGAGTCTATCACCCAGACACACTGCCGCGAAGATGAGAAGGCTTGTTGTCAGCACTTTGCTTTGAGCCCATCGAACTCTGTAAGAGGCACTGAGGCAAGAAAGTTTACTTTGGAGGTGCTTTCTAATTAGCTGTCAAACCTGGAGTGGAGAGGAGAGGAGAGGAGAGGAGAGAAAGCATGGGAGATGGGAGGAAGGGAGGAGGAGAGGAGATGAAAAATTAAACGAGAGTGGTTTTCTGAGTGGTTGTGGCTAAGCTTAAAAAAAAACTATGGGTCATTTTCAGCACATCTGTGAGTGTAGTTCGGGACAACGTGATACTTTTCAACACAACATCCATGAAAAGAAACGCACGCTGTATGAGCGTACTGTATATCGGCAATAAGACATTTTTGTAACGTGTTGTTGTGAAAAGTAACAAGAAAATGTGTTGTCCCAAACCACACTCACAGATGTGCTAAAAATCACACTTTTTTTTTTCTTTCAAGTGTACATGCTGCTGTGGTCTGCTGCCTTTTCACAGTTTCCATTCAGGTGGTCAGTCTCCTGGCAGCCACGGCGGGGGAAAGCAGGAAGAGAGAGGGACTTCCTCATTTTGTTCAGATAACAGTAATGTGTTGGACAGATGAGTTACACTATGCACTTTGTTTTCCCAGCAGGCACCAGTGAGTCATTGAGATCAGATATGGTCTTGAGTTTAGCCATGTAAGGCAGTGCTTCACCCCAACAGAGAGCCTTTATGATGAATTACCTACTGTTTAGTCCTGATATGGTAACAGGAAAGGGGGGGGGGGTACAAACAAGGCATTGTGCTGCAGGTCAGTGACATAGTCTGCCGGCTTTGGCTGACACATGGTGCTGCTCAGCCACACAGAGGTTGCTGTTCCTGAACTCTCACCACAAGGGCCGAGACTCAAATGACCACTGAGTCCTCTTTTCTCCTCTCCTCGACTCCTTTTCTCACACTTTAGTTCTTGTCTCTCCCTGCGATTGCCAGTTGCCGACCGCAGCTCATAAAATCACTGGAGCAGGAGGTCAGATGGGGGTCGGGGGTGTTTTGTCGGTCGATATATTCGGGGTAAAAAAAATCAATGAAAGGCTGTTGAGGTCTGTGGAAGTCTGTTTAGCCTGGTACAGACTGTCACCGCTCCCTATAACTCATTTTCATTGGCTGGCACTATTTGCAATTGGCTGTTAACTACAAGATCTACGATTAGGGTATGTTTTTTGGGGTTCCTGAATGTTTTTTTCTCCTCACCTTGCACTTGTTTGTTTTGCTTTTTTGCACCAAGATAAGTTTACCTGTCAGGACCCCATAGTAGTTTCTGACTGTGCGTTGCTGGACTGTGGGTTCTTTGTGTGTGTGTATATATTCATGAATTGTGTGTGCAAACATTAGGGCTAATACTCTGAGCCTACATAGAGCTGGTATCGACTTCCTGCTTTTACCAGACTGATGAAATAATGTGATACACACACATACCATTACGCTCACACTGTCAGCCTATCCTGTTATCAGATAAACATCCTGTAATGCTAATGTCCATCCTCCTCCCCCTGTTGTTGCCTTTCTTGACTGTGTGCATATTTGTGTGAGAGGCTGAGTGCATGCCTGCCTGTATTGTGTGCAGGTGTCTGCAGGTCCTGCTCAAGGATTTTGTTACTCTGCAGTCTCTAGACAGAGGGCTAACATTTCAGAGCCTGTGAGCGCTTCGGTTTCTGGTGTTGTTTCACCTTAAGTGCACATTGATGCTGCTTAGGTTGCACCACAGAGTCAGCCACCAATTAGGGCAAGTAGATATTTCCTGCAATGCATATGGTTGATTTATGGAAGACTGGCCAGGCTAAATGTGAGAATTTTCTTTTGGTAATGTTCAATGTCCAATGGAGGGATTTTGCCCAGTCATGCTTCCTGTCTGTGTGGGCCTGGCCTGGTTTCTCATTCTTCATAAGGTTGACGTGCACACACACACACACACACACACACACACACACACACACACACACACACACACACACAGACACACACACACACACACACACACATACACACACACATACAGCCAGGGGGGACACTGGGCTGTTGGGTTTTGTTGATCAGACCTTCCCTTATCAACACTGGTAGAGAATGCTTCATTGTGATGTGTGTGTGTGTGTGTGAGAGAGTGATGTAAGCTCTTGGATCTGAAGTGTAAATATCTGGGTGGAGACCAGAGCTGTTATTGAACTTGTGGGCTGAGAGTGCCTCTATCTTCCACTTTCCTATTCTTCTTTTTCTGGATTTCCTTCAATTAGTGATGGATGAGAGATAGGGTAACTATCTCCGTTCATGAGTATTTCTCTCTCTCTCTCTCTCTGCACTCATTACCCATCCTCGATCTTCCTCTCCCTTCCCTTTCTCCATTAGCAGCCCGGGGCCTGGCAGGCTGACAGTTTCTGCTGCTGTGTGTCTGGCTCAGCTGCCTCCAGCATGCTTGGCAGAGGAGACCAGGGCTCAGGTCGCTCCCTCTCTGTCCCTCCCGCCTCCCTTCTCACCCCGCCACCCCTGCTCTCCCACTCTCTCTCTCTCTTTCTCTCTTTCTCCCCTCTCTCTCTCTCTCTCTCACTCACACTCTCTCTCTCTCTCTCGTTCTCACTGTTGTCTTTCTGGTCAACCCAAGGTCACCTAATAAACAGTTGTCACATCCCAGCTGATGGGAGGAGGGAGGCATATGACAACAAAAACACTGCTGACTACTGCACAGTTGACCACCCCAACACACAAACACACACACACACACACACACACGCTACAGCTGCTGCCCCCGCTCCATCGAGCCACTGTCTGTAGCTTTTATCCCCGCTGCCTGGCTGCCGTCTGTTTTTGACACAGACGAGGGGTGTGGCTGTCAGGAGAAAGGCAGACTGGACTGGGAGGGACGGCCCAGCGCTTTGACAAAGCCTCAGCTGCTAAAGCCATGCTGACTCATGGCTTTGAACGCTGCGGTGCTGAGAGGCTGCCTGCTAGCTAGGCATTGTTGTGCATGGGTTTTGAGTAGTGACCCAGCCAGCTAGGGCAATGCTTCTAACATGTTGAATGCTACAGGCCTTCCAGCAAGGGAAAAACATGGGAAATGGAGAGTTGCTCATTGCTGCTAATCTCAGATGAAAACTGTAGAAAAACTCTTCAAAAAGTTAGCTTTTCAGGGATTAAAAATAGACCTATCTTCAAAGTAATGACCATGCACTTTGAAATTGATCACGCAATTAATTTTCACTAGGTTTCTAAATAAAGCACTGCACATTATGTTTCAATATAATTTAAAAAAAGACTAAAATTACAGGGTTTTCCCATGATAGCATTGTCATGTTATTCTCATAAATTGCTAATGGAGTTATTCAGTAGCCAACAGTAGATGGCTGTAGTTGTACTGGGCTGCTCCCATCTGTTCATAGGTGTAGCTGTGTATATAACAGGGCATTACCTAAGGGGAATGTCACTCAATCAGCCTACTCGGGGTGATTGAGTGTTTCGACTGACATGAGGGTGAGCAAATAATGACAAAAACAAAAGTCTATGCAGCGTTCTTATGGCGTTTTCTTGTAACAAGCCAAGGTCTAGGTCATTAGCTACTTACTTGCCATCTGGTGAAAATGGATCAGAAGGGGCAGGTTAGTGTAAACAGCATGGTGTCAGATAGATTTTCAGCTCACTTATCAGAAGCCGCCACTAGGCTAACACCTATCTGATCCCTCCAGCTCTTGTCAAGTGTCTTGTCCTTGGTGTCAAGAGGTCGTCTCTGGAGTGTGGATATACAGGCGGTTAATGAAGGAGCTCGCTGGTTGCCGTTTGAGTGGATTTAGCCTAATCCACGACCTGGTTGTTGGTTCCTCTGAATTGCCTGACATGAAGGTATGGTAGACAGGAGGAGGAAGAGGGAGTTAATGGATTGAAGGATGGACTGAGGGAGGGAGAGGAGGAACTACACGCAGCATGAGAGGCCGCATGTAGCAAGAGATACATGAATATAAGGTTGAATTAATGGACGGAGGAAAGGAAGGAAGGAAGGAAGGGAGAGGACAAGGCAGAGGCACTGTGATAGTCTGCAAAGTGAGAGGGACGAGTAGAAGAATAGAAGATTGGGTTTAGAGAGGAGCAGGAGGTGCAAGTTTTAGTTTTTGTAAACCAAAGGGAGTTTCCTGTTAACCCAAGCATAACGGGTCTGCTTTGAAGTTTAGTGCAGGGCAACTTCTAGGGGCTTACCAATTTTAAGCTCGATCACATAAACTTGATTTTCTAATAAGATAACACTCCCCCAGGAAAGTTGACAGTGAAAGTGTTTTATCCTGCTATAGAGCTTTCCCAGAGCTCATACTGCAGACTCTTTCATTACACACACACACATTAGGCTCATACTCTGTGGTGATCAAACCCCAGTCAAGTTCAATTCATATATAAACCCTGTTTTATAAAACAAGTTTGTTAAGTCTGCTAAAGGCTTTTCAGACCATTAACAATTCAACAAGTCGGTTATGCTTTTAAAAGGTATCAATAGCAAGTATTTCTCATCTCTAGGCAAGTCAAGTAAAAACACCCACAGCTTTCTGCTGTACTAACTGTCTGGACTAGGCATGCGGAAATACTGCCACCTACTGGCCTATATAATATCTCCAAAACATGGCCAGAAATATTGTTGGCTAATAATTATATACATTTATTATTATTAATTATTACATGTATTATTAACAAGTAGTCATTGTGAGCATTTCAGTCTCACAAGGCTTCTTTTTTAGAGGGCTACATATTTAACAACAAACAATGTGCATTGGATTGTGAAACTGTCTCACAGTCAACTGAGTAGTTTCAGTGTGTAATAAGCCGAGGTGAAAGCTTTCCTTCAGGGTGAGGGATTGACATAGTAAAGCTTATCACTACTGCATTGGCAGGTTGTGACATTCTTCTTCTCCTCAGTATTAAAACAAGCTGCTTATGCCCCGGTTCAGAGAATTTGTTTGTAACATAAATATGCCACAATATAACCAAAGGGAAGTTTCATGATAAGGTAGTGGTTTCTTCTGCTGGTGCTGCCTGGTAGCTGTTCGAAGTGTGTGTTTACTGTCAAACAATGGCTCCCAGTAACAAGGGTGAGGTTTTACTGTTTTTATTTAAAAACATCATCTCACAGTGCTAGAATAAAGGGTGGAGACAGGTTGGGTAAGCGACTCTACTAGTTATGAAATGGGAATATTAGCCTTAATGCAACATTAGGTATTTCCTCACAGTTCTCTTTCACGCTACAAACCAGTTCTCTGTCTAACTTTGTCTCTGAGACTTGCAAACCGGAAGTATACACATGCACTCTTCCCTCAGCATGGATTTCATTGCTAAACATCAGAGCTGTAGTTGGTCTATACAACAGGTTTTGCTGGAGGGTGTCTGTGTGAACCAGTGGTAAAGAATCATTAGTTATCATGTGTATGTTTGTCTCTGTAAATCCTCCTCAGGAGCCTGCCTTTACCTACCAACTAACTTCATGTTACACAATTGTTTGATGTAGGTTAAGTAGATGACTGTTAAGAGTCTAACTCTGGCACATGTCCTCCTCTCTCGCTGCCTGCAGGAGCAGATCCACGTGCCTGTCTACCACCCGACGCCCAGCCAGGCCCGGCTGGCCACCCAGCTGACAGAGGAGGAGCAGATCCGCATCGCCCAGCGCATCGGACTCATCCAGCACCTCCCCAAGGGCGTGTACGACCCAGGACGGGACGGTTCTGAGAAGAAGATCAGAGAGTGAGTAGAAACCCTGGGTGGTCAGACACAGTTCTGGGTCTCAGGGAGTAGGGAGGCTTCTTCAGCTGGGTGATCCATGTCAAGCAGGGTGCTATATGTCCTTAAAATGTCTTAAGTTGAATTATCTGAATTCCAGGCCTTAAAGCAATATTCCACTTAGTTTAACATGGAGGTTATTTGGCATTTGACCACCATGAAAACCAGAATATAAACTACTCACCATGATTGAATGCAGCTGGATGAGTTTGTAGCGTTCAGATTTTTACTTACCATTCATTTGAATGAGGCCACGAAAATAGCCTGAAAACTTACATTTACCATGGTGGTGAACAGATTCCACAACATATCCTCCGCTGTGTTCTCTTCTATCAATAAAAATGCTATTTGGCGAAATTATATTCTAAAACATTGGATGTAAAACATCGTCTCCTCCTACACAAGTCTCTTGTGTAGCCGAATGAGATGTTTTGGCATTTGTAGCTGATCACTGGCATTATCATTTAGCAAAACTGAAAATGCAAGTAGGATGCGGGGGGGGGGGGGTTGGGGGGAGGCTGGGAAGTGTCTTGAAATTCCAATGGGGAGTTTTTGTTCCAAAATAGAGAGTACCAGCCAGAAAGTGAGTTTTGAAAGCCAGAAATCTGAGCATCCGGTGAAGAAATCATTGAGTCATTCATATTTATCAATAAATTAATTTTGTTCCATTTTGTACTATGGGCCAGTGAAAATATTAAACAATAAATCAGATGCACTCATCTCCAAGCCTTGCTGGCATGTTTAGTCGCAAATATACGGGGGCTCTGAAAAGCATGACTCACAGTGGGATCACTGGACAATATATGCCAGTGTTTCTGAACTGCACGTTCAATGTTTTTTCTCCATTCCATTATTCCCCGCATTTTTGTGTTGTCCTCTTGCCAAGAAAATGTAGCATTGAGTTGAAAATGAGTGTTTCTGTGCTCCCTGTTGCAGGTGTGTGATCTGTATGATGGACTTTGTGTACGGAGACCCGATCCGGTTCCTGCCCTGCATGCACATCTACCACATGGACTGTATAGACGACTGGCTGATGAGATCCTTCACCTGCCCCTCCTGCATGGAGCCTGTGGACGCCGCGCTGCTCTCCTCCTATGAGACCAACTGACATGCACACGTGCCCACAGACACACATGTACACAGCTACAGACCGGACGCACACATGTACACACACAGATGGACATGCACACACCCTCCAGCCTGTTTGACGGGGAACCCATACCCTGGCTTAGTCATGAGGTCAAAGTTGGTGATATTGGCTCCAGACGATAAATCAAAGTAGTGCAGGGATGATCTTGTTGTGAAGACTCTGTGCGTGTGTTTGTGTGTGTGCGTGTGTGTGTGTGCGCGCGCGCACGTGTGTGTGTGTGTGTGTGTGTGTGTGTGTGTGTGTGTGTATGTGTGTGTGTGCATCTGAGTTCCTCGGTAGGCCTGCTGGACAGGATTGCATGTGGGAAGGGAGTGGAGGGATGAATGGATAAGAGCAAGGAGAGGTGGTGTTAAAGGCAAGAGCAGGAAGGAGTGGGAGGCACGAAAGGAGAAAAGAAGGGAGGTGAAAGAGAGAGAGAGTGTGAGGATAGACGCACTGAGGCCAGAAGTCAGCAGGAATGGAATGACTGTTAATTCTTATGACTAAGACACATTTCCAACATCCGCTTTTATACACACACACACACACACACTCACACACTTCCCTTATTTACTCCCCACCGTTGAAATGGACCGTTGAATATGCGGGAGGAAGGACATCTGACCATCATCAGGCTGTATATTGTGTTTCTTGGACCGCTGAAGCCTGATAACTGGAATCTCATACAAGACGGGGGGAGGGAGAATAAATGCCCCATACAGGATCCCAGGACCTACCAGACATTTAGATCTGTCCCCATACAGACGCCCGCTACAGACTCCTATCTGCTGCAAAGACTGCTAGAGACGCAGACATCTGATTTAAAGACAGCTACAGACAGACATCAGACTGCTGCCACAAAGGAGCAGAAGTCTTCTGTGGACGTATGATAGGCCTCCACTTGTCTTCTACACACAGGCCTAGAGCTTTCTGTCTGTATAGATATCTTATGAGAAAAATAAGATTGGTTGGTTGATTGATTTGACTGTCCTGTGGCTTTGTGAAATCTGTTCTGTATTTGTTTTGCGAGTCGGCATAAGGGCTCTGTTGAACCAATATTTACCAACAACACAGGAAAAAATACAACAGACTTGGCAAAGGGAAGTATGTGCTTTAGTCACTAATGTGATGTATAGCTGGCATACTATTGCTATCAAGCTATATACTCTTCATGGCTTGCTGAGTCACAGTGAGTTCTCAAATTATTGGCCAAAGCACAAGCAGTTTCGTGGACCGGTTATCAAATGAGTGATGCACACACCATTCACACAAATCGGAGAGATATTTGCACTTCTTCATCGGACTCGTGAGAAGAGTTCAGCATATGCATTCAGTTCAGTACTTAACGTGGGAGTGAAGTATGTGGTTTGTTTTACCCACATACCCATTATCAATACAATGTTTTTCAAACCTCAGTGATGAAAGCCACAGAATCTGTGTCCCAAGAGTGGCTCACAGAATGTGTAACTGGTGACATAAACTAAACTACTGACTTAACTCCACAGTTGATACCCCTGTTATATTAACTAAGACTCCTGTAATTCCAAGGACAAGTGTTTGACTTTCCGGTCACACAGAAAGGATAACACGTACCATGTAGACCTGAGAGGAAACATCCTGTTCTGTAGCAGGAGGCACTTGGCTCGTTCACAAAACCAGACCTAAAACAAACACACGTGGAAGCGACGGTTAATGCTGGCAGATGACATTATCAGGACGCTGGTGACAAAGAGCGACTCTGGTCATGGGTTGTGTATATGAGATAGGTTTGATGTGGCGATGAGCAAGTCCGTGTGTACAAGTGAGGGTGTGTGTGTACCTAATGTGGTTAGAACTGGCAATTATACATTGCTGACAACATGTTCTCCTCAGTTTAGAAAGGCTATGTCTATTCATACGTGAGACAGTGTCAGTTTTTCTTGCATTGAAAATTATTTTCATGCACTACTTCACACACTGACGTTGAGGCCTCAATCTACCCGATTTCCTCTTGTCATACTCTAAAATGTCTCTAGCCCAAGTCACCCAGTTTACGATGAAAGCACAAAGACATACAAACGTTAATTTCTATTTTCATCCTCCCTGGTAACTTTGACATTTAAGTGAGTCAGTAAGACTCTGAATTATGCAGGACATAGTGTAGTAAAAATATTATTCATCTTAGCGCCCCCTGCATAGAGGGCATGATACAGATCTGACACTGAGTTTGAAAACACGCCTTTAGTGATCTGTGTATTTGTCTGTGCGTACCTGTGTGTGCGTGTTTGTAGTAGGCCTTATTGCCTCTGCGTGTGTGTGTGTGTGCGTGTGTGTGTGTGTATTTGAAAAAGATGGGGGTTGGGTGGGGGGTGGAGGTGGCAGTAAGCACCTTGGTTTTTGCACAGTACTTTTCTCTAATTTACTCTTTATGTTGTACATTTTTCTCCATCATCAAGGTGGAGCTTCATTGCCTTAGGTTACATGTGAGTGAGGGTCGTTATCGGCTGCTAACGTGTGGAGAAGAGTCCAACTAACTTCAAGAAACAACAGGGGGTTTGATACACAGACAATTTAGACTGGAAATGCTGCTGGCAAGCTGGCAATATGCAATAGTGCTGGATAGTTACACAATCATTGTACATGTCATATTGTGAAGAATAGGTGTATCGTGAAAATTGTCCAAGTTCAACTACATTGTCACAGAACAAATAAATGAATTGTCGGTGTATCACAGTGTTTGGACCAGATTTCTGTCAAATCATCTGCCTTTCTCTCAGAGAATTCCTGGGATTATGTAGCTGGTTCCCAACGGTTTCGTCTGCATCCTGCACCAGTCCTGTGGTACAGCTGGCCAAGTAAGTGACCACAAGTATGGGTGTTGGATCCAAGGGCAGAAGGCCAAACCTTTTTGTGGAGTGGGGGAGGTTTTGATCTCAGTCTGGACGCAATAAACGCTGGGTTGGGCTCAAAAAGAAAGCTAAACAATGTGGTTGTGTATGTGTCTTTCTATCTTTCCATAGCTCCCCCAAAAATAATCAAAGAAAAAGTTTACCTTAAAATTGAATCCACGTACATATCCTGATTTATAACACTCTGCTAAAGCTAGAATCCAGAAACTACAATCTTTGATGAAGTCATTAAGAAACTTTATGGAGCTGCTCTGTTGAAAGTGAGTGGTGGTGAGGCTATCTTTGTGAACTCAGTTTGTTTGAGCTTTTATATACCCAAATAGGCTTTATTTCCTATGATATGCGAACAGCTCTGATAGAAAAAAGATATTCACATCCCCAGAAAATGACCCTGGGACCTATCAGTGTCCACAATGTTGATCTGCCATCCACTGACAATGGAACAGCTCCACAACATGATGCTTGATCACAGTTTAGAGCCTTGACTCTTATTTTGAGTTTTGGGATAGAATATAATCCAGGCTAAAAATGTCAAAATTCACAGGAATGACAAGTGAATACTGTTTTAGGGTGGATTTTTCCTTTTGTTACAGGATTAAACAGCAAGGATTGCTGATATGTGTATGGGGTATGTGTGTTGATATGTTTGCGTACGGATGCTTGTTAGACTTTTCCTTGTTTGTAAGCATATGCATATGATATGTACTACAGGCAAATAAATAGACATTGCAATGGAACATTATTGCCAGTTGGTGTGATTTATTTCCTGTCAGGACACTAGAAAGGGAAGAATGATAGTTTCATTTTTCATTCATTTCATACAAATCCGAGTGTTTGACATCTGTCTCAACCTACTAAATACAATAAAGTACATGTTATTTATTGCTCTGATAACACATGGCATGTATAGTGTACATGTAGCTATCCCTAGGTGATATTCAAGGGCCTTAATTTGGTTATTACCAGTATCATTTTGTAAAATTCACAGATATATAAATGGACCTTGGGTAAGATATTCTTGGCATTAGCATGCAGAATTTTAACGATTTCAGTTCTCGTTTAAGCTCTGGTTTACTGGTTACTGAGGTTGTTCAAAAAGGCTCACGTATAATGACAAGTTGGCCTATTTGTGGTGTCTGGAAGGCGTTTCAAGGCCTTTTCAATCACAAAAGAGGGAAGTGTTGCACTTCAAGGACCTTGTATGAATGCTGGAAGCTGTAAAAAACTATATTTGTATTGTTGAAGCAAAATTAAAGTGTAAAAGGGACTTTCAGACTGAACACTTTTGTCCCTCTTGGTTTTTGTTTCAGATGCCTGTACAGTAAGTCTTACTGCAAAATATTTACTAAATGCAGAAAGGCAAAATGCCTTTCCCCCTTGTTTACACCACTGCCCTATTTGCTTGATCTCATAATAACAGATCATGTTGCTGAGGAAACTGATTTATTTGGCTTTTTCTGAACAAAGACAGTACTTTCAAATATTTGAATCCTCTGTTGAAATGTGTCACTCCCTGCTCTCATCAATATTCTTTCTCAATCATCATCTTCCTCCTCCTCTCCTTCATCCATGTCATCCATATCCTCCTGGGCAGCTTGCTGCTCCTCTAAAGCTGCTTTCAGTGCCTGTTCCTCTTCCAGAGTCGGGTCCAGGGCCTCTGTGATTTCTGGTCCACTGGGGTATTCATTCTGCGGCATGGCTGGGACAGATGGGGTGAACCCTTCCCCTGCAAACTTCAGCCCCCACCCGACGTATATGTTCTCGAACTTCCTAAATGAAGAAACGGCAGATAATTCTTTGTAAATTGAAATGCTGCCTTCAGCATTCTGTGTGAAATCAAACATAGATTTCATAAAGTCGTGAATTCCAATCTTTGTCCTTACTTTCCACAAGCATATGCATGAGCACCTGGCCAGAGGTTTGAGCGCAGAACAGCGAGGGCATACTGAGAGGTGAGAGTGGAGGACATCTTGGAGCTCCAGGGAGAGGTGCTGAACATTTCTGAAAGGCACAAATATTAAACAACACTGTATACCTTACCAACGCTCACCAGTATGACATGAAAATGTCCCAAGTCAAAGACTGACCAGCGTCTTCAGAGAGGGGGGTGAGGAGGGGCGGTCCCGCCTCTGGCTCAGGCTCATCAGGCTCCTCCTCCTTTTCCTCAGCATCTCCCTCTTCATAAGACTCTTCCTCTGGCTTTGCAGCGAGGTTGACCCAAGTACAGCGGCCCTAAAGAGTCCACATTTACCACTAAATGTACATGGTGCATACACACACGTAATGAACTAGAACACTACCTGAAAAAAATATCCATGTGATTGCTTTAGTTCTACCTGCTGCAGGATGTGCTGCACATGATGAACCCAGGTGGACAAAGACTCGGCCATTTCAGGAACCGGGATGCCCTCAAAGTCAGGATTGACTTCATGGCTGTCACGTGGCGCCTCGTCTTCCTCGTCGCCTTCCTCCTCCCCGAACTGGTAGAAGCCCTGGGGACTGATGTGTGTGCCGGCAGAGATGCGGGCAATCTGCGCTCTTAGATAGTTGGCTTCACTGCCGGGGAAAGGAGGATAGCTGACGATTGGAGCGTCCAGCCGGCCAGTGAAGAACTTGCGGATCTGGCGTGCGGCACTGATTTGTGCAGGAGTGACTGAAGGGAGCTTAACCCAGGGAAGACCAGGCTCTTTGCACACATAGTAAACAAACTTGTTAACACCTGTTCGGATGGCCTCCTTTGGCACCACAGGGGGGGGCTTGTAGGCTGACCGAGGAAGTGGATCACCCTAGAAAACAAAGAGATCATAAGACGTAAAAGGAGTGGTAGGCTTATAAACTACTCATTTCATTGATCATCTGGTATATTCACTGAGGACTTACCACTTCCCCCTCCTCATTCTCCTCCTCATCATCCTGGGTCTCTCCTTCTCTCTCCTCATCCTCAGCGGTTTCCTCTGCGCTCTGCTCTTCCTCTTCTTCCCCTTCTCTGTACTCAGCCTCAGCAACGACATAATTGCTTTCTACTCCCAGAATCTTGCCCCAAAGTCGGCAACGCTGCAGCGGCTGGGACTCCACAAGCTTCTTCAGCGCGAGGAATATCCTCTGCATCTCTTCTCTGCCCAGGCCCACCCCGGCCTGCTCCAGGTAGAAGCCAACCTCGCTCACGTTAGGAAGAGGTGTTTCAATCTGACGAAAGACAGGCAATCAGTGTTACGTGGTGCAAATTTGGCTCTGCATACAGTAAGTAATAGTGTGGGTGTGTGTGGCCAATACCAGTTCATCCTCCTGGTCACCCTCTTCTCCCCTGGTGAAAAGCAGGCGCTGCTGTTCAGCCAGCAGCTGGGCGGCTGTAGTCTGAGGAGAGTCCCGCAGGGTGCTCTGCTTGGCTTCAAACAAACCCCGCTTCACATCACGGCTCATATCCTCAATCACATCGACCACATTTTGCGGACGCTCGTCCATCACCTTCGTCAGTAAACGTGTAAGGTGGTCATAGCTGCAACATTAAGTAAAGTCAATTAAGCATTATACAACAGTTAGTTCGGGTCGAGTAATTTGATTGGACAGGAGGCATTCCATGAGTGCTGATATACAGTATGAGCACTGGGACGTTTTTACTGTCTTTTATTTGTATCCGCCAACAAAAACAGTTCCCGCAGGATTCCACTACCAAGTGCTACCAAGCATCACACGAACTGTTTATATTAGAACACCTGTAAAGCGGAGTGATACATATAGTAAAACGTCCCAGTGCTGTTATAGGTGTACATCAGTATCAGTAACTAGCCTTAGCAAAGCTAGCTAACATTAGGCTGCATTCGTGACCTACCACTGTAACGTTATCAGGCACACGTTACTTACAGGTTAAGGTTGCTTTTTGCGCTATTTGTCAGCATAAAAGCCTTGAAGGAGGCCGCTGCCTGCAGTCTTTGTTGACTCATTTCTGGGTTTTCATCCTGTGTCTCCATCGCTCCTCGCCTCTGTCTCTTTCATCCAGTCAGTCCGACTGGACTCGACCCGCCGGGAGAAGGAGTGACCACACGACCCACAAAACACCCGAAAACACGTAAAAAATGTTAGAGTTCTGGTCAGAGTTAACACTGTAAAAATATCATTACCAACGGACAGCTGGAAATACTGGCACCAGTTTGAGCTTTCCCAAGTTGCTATGGTAAACAGTATGGTTGCTAGGCTCGTAAGGAACCAGCGGGCTTCAGGCTTCACAGGAGAAAAACAAACTAGGAAATGGATGTTAAGAACTGGATCAGGGGCTTCTTGGATCGCTCAGCCATAATAATTATAGGTGTAATAATAATAATAATAATGATCATCATCATCCTCCTCATCATCACCATAATTAGAATAATAATGTTCTCAGTTAAATGCGAGAATCTTTTTTATAAAAAAATATGTTTATTAATTCGAATATCACCCTCTTGCTCTCCTTACTTTGTTCTGTCCTCTGCGACTGAGACATAGGCTAAAACTATAAACTATTTTTAGTGGACTATACTCAAATAAATAAATAAAACGGATCCGTTTCCACCTGCACATGAACACTAATATTCTGTTTAGCCCAGGCCCTGGCCAGGGTCAACCGGGTTAACTGGGTTAATGTGCTATGGAGGGGCAAGAGTGTGCAGGTTGTCATGCCAACCAATAACCAGGTGATTAATTCACAGATTAGTTCCTCCTTTCTGGTTAAAGTTGCGCTAATCCTTCTGTTAAAAGTTTGGAACCACCAAGACCGGGCAAGAAGGGCCTCGGTCATTGCCCGGTGTCCAGCCCCAAGCAATCGCAGTCTTTAGCACGAGAATCGCCATGCAAATTAAAAGCGTGCTAAAGACTGCGAATCATGGGGGCTGGACACCAGGCAACCTTGGTCACCCGAGGAGACCAAGAACCCAGTGACCTCTCCACTCCACCAACCATGTCTTTATGGTAGGTGGCTAGACGGAAGCCACGCCTGAATAAAAGGCACACGAAGGCCCGCCTGAGTTTAATACATCCATGGGCGCTAGGCTGAATGATATCAAAGCCCATTTCCGCACATTTTTTTTCACCAAGTTTGATTTTTTCCCCCTCAATATTATGACTTAGTAATAGTAATAGTAGCCTATTAATAATTTATCATAATTATGAGATACGAGGCTAAGTCACAATAGCCTATTGCAAAAAAATCTCACTTGATGATAACATTTTCTGTTAATAGGTTGCGGAAATTGGATTTTATAAAGCCTAAAGGACTCTACGGAGCCCCTAAGGGGACATGGGCAAACGAGAAAGTATACCAGAAACTATCCCGTGCGCACGCAATACTTTCTCGTGCCCACGGGATAGTTTCTGGTGCGCACCAGATAGTTTTCTGTGCGCACCAGAAACTTAAATTTTTTTTATTTTTTTTTTACCCATGTCCCCTTAGGGGCTCCGTACTACTCTGATAGCAAAAAGGAAAAATGATTCTCTAGTCTGATGAGACAAAATTGAACTCTGGCCTGAATGGCGGAGGCGCTACGAAACCAGGTAGGCTACCGCTCATCACCTGCATAATCATCTATGGGGATGCTTCTCAGTGGCAGGGAGGAGACTGGTCAGGCTGAGGGAACCAACGGAGCCAAACACAGAGAAGAAACCTGCTGCAGGGCGCACAGGGCCGACTGGGGCCAAGATTCATCTTTCAGCACACAGCCAAGACAACGCTGGGGCTTCGGGGATGAATGAATGAATGAATGTCCCCGAGTGGCCCTGCAGCCAAAACCCAGACTTGAACTCGAAAATCTGTGGAGAGACCGGTTGAGAAATTTCTCCAAATCCGTGGAACCTTTTCAAAACCAACTAGATGAACTGGAAATGCATGACCATCAAGCTAAAAACAAGGCTGTTTTTCTTAGTTCGTGAAAAGTTGACATTTTCGACTGACAACAGCGCCATCTAAATGAGATAGGCCTATTTGTCTTTTTTTTTTTATAAATTTGCAAAAACTTCAAAAAGCGTGTTTTCGCTCTGTCGTTATTGTGTGTAGATTCATGGAAAACAAATTCAATCTTTTTTTCAAAATTAGGCCTAAGTCTAGCCTATAATACAACAAAGTGTCGAAAAAGTGACGGCATCTGAACTTTCCGAGGCCCACCCAGACCTTCAGAGGGTTGAATTTACCAAAAAAAAAACACCAGGGTTATAAACAATGTAATGTAATGCCGCTGGATCTCCACAAAGCATAGGCCTATCATTTTTAACCATGCGTCCTCTTAACAACAAAATGCCAAAACTTATCCCTGGTCCCACTGATGCAGTGTGGAGTGAGATAAATCAGCTCTGAGGTCTTAAACACTTAACCTGGGGATAAAGATAACTCTGCACAGTGTTGAAGTATTAATTTAATTTTAGAGCTTAGTGCTGCGCTTTGAGGTGCAGCGTACAGGAGCTGAACTAAGGCTTCGGCTAATCTTTCTGTTCTGCTTTGCTAATATAGGCTAGCACTTTTGATTTGCACATAATGAACTCTATACAACAACACCCTGGTCGATTATTTTTTCATCATTATTATCAGCATTATATGGAGGTTAAATGGCACATTCATCGCCGCGCGGCATGAGCTCCGAAATTAACCTACACGATAAAAAGCTGCGGACAACCAGCCTAGGCTATATGAATGGGGTGTGCTTTTATTACTTTATTTATAATTACAAAAATACAATAATACTTATAGAAAGTTTTCAAAAAACAACTTTGTATTTTATTAAAATAGCCCACCCCTCTAAAACAAATGACGGTGATCATTTGGTAGACAATAGCCTATAAATGGGAGCGGGGCGGCGAAAACCAAGGAAAAATGCGGGCAAACTATTTACAAAGTTTAAAACTGTTTACAAACTACAACTGTCTGCATTTCAGGGTCAGTGAATAAACTATAAGGCTGGCTCAAATTTTGTGATAGGCCTACTAACTTGTTTATTCACAGATCTGAAGGCTCACTTGAATTCACTCTTTTACTCCTGAGCAGGCCACCTTGCAGAAAAAAAAAGTTTCATTATTAACTTGTTTGCAATTCCCTGTCCGATTCCGATATGAAAAAATACCATGAACCTATTCATGATGCTGAGTGAGTATAAAGTCCTGACATTATTCCTCTAGTTGAGGGTAAGGAGAGAAAGAAGGCCTTATTATGTGGCAGCTCACAAAGAGACCAGAAATAGACCAGTGGAGGGAGCCCAGCACACACACACTCTCTCTCTCTCTCTCTGTCTCTCTCACCCACACACACACACACACACACACACACACACACTCTCTCTCTCTCTCTCACACACACACACACACATTCTGAGAAAAGTGGAAGTCGCGTGCAGGGGGCGTGTCTAGGGAGTGGCCAGGGTTGGCCCCTGAAATCTGATTGGCCAGCCCAGTTGCCACCCCAAACTCCTGAGTTATGATTGGTTGATCGCCATGTTAGATCGCATTTTTTTTTAGTCCACACTACATGCTCCTCTGTTCCAAGAAACAAGAAACAGTTATAGAGAGCAAAGAGAAGACAGGGATCTTCTCATGTGACAAAAACAAAACAAAAACAGTTGGCCTTTGTCTGACCTATTGGCCTATTTTTTCTCATCACCTGCTATGACCTCTTTTTTAAGATGAGTCTTGAATAAAGTTTTGAATTGAATTGAATTGAATTGACCAAACTGAATGGCAAAGATGCACACAGCACGCACCTGAAGATAAAAACCAAGAGGCAATGTTAGTAGCCTACATTTGTTTTTATATGCATACAGTAGACATTGAGGCTTGAAAACATTATGAATAAATCTGGTTATTTTCAACCTGGGCCTTGTGTTCAACATTTCATCACTTAACTTCACCGTAGAGCTGTCATACGTCCAGACAGCCGGGAGCGCTGCTGTCCAATAGTCAGCCTGTAAACACACAGGGCAAACACAGACAGCTGAATCCAAAAAGCGACTGGTGCAAAGAAATCACACTGCATCGTCTCTCTCCCTGCTTTCACTTCCCATGGCATTTCTCTCTTGCATGATCATTATATCACAGGAATATTAATATATTATGGCCTTGACCTTTGCACTCCTTATGGCTGCTAATGTAATAATGTGGGTGATCTAGGAATTGGAGTTTGCTTTACTATGGCACTGCACATTAGATCATCAGAAATGCCTAAAATGTAAATGCAAATTGTAAAATGTAAATTTTACACCTTTTAGGCATTTTACATCAAAGGCAATCCAACCAGTTTCTTACTTTGCATGACCAAATTAAATATTAAAATTAAAAGTGTTTTATAATAGTTCAGTCGATATAAGTTCAGTCAAGAGAGAGAGAGAGCACACTCATCTCAGTATTGCTCCTCTTGGTAGAAGTGACAGACAGAATGACTTCAGCTCTATAGGCCTTTACACAGACCTGCACCTCTGCTCTAGATAACATCTTACCACAGAAAAACAACACTTCTGAGAATTGGATCCCTCTTCTGATTCCTGTTTAAATGCATATTGTTTGTTTATTACTGGCATTTGGCAGGTGTTTCTCAGTGGCTGCAGACCACAGCCATGCCTTGCCCAGATCATAGGAGACAAACCCCCTCACAATGTTACAGCCAATCATCACTCTATAGTAAAGTCATGTGAGCTGATTCCCATATAAGGTTGATTCTTCCTTCCTTTTTTTTCTTTTAAATAAAAAGAACCTGTGATAGGATGATCCAGCACTTCCCCAGCCTCATAGGCCCACACTCGAAAAGTTACACCACAAGGAAGCACTTTTTTGTACCTTTTTACAAACTGTTTCAGCTCCTTAAAAGATGCCTTTGTATACTCTCACGTCACTCAGTGTCATTTCAGTAAAAGTGTGTGAAGGTTTCAACTTATTGCCCATGCAGAGTTGGGGATAGTGATAGTCAAAACTCACTTTTTTGGGGGGCATTTATGAGATAAAGTCACAGCACATAGCCTCGTGAGTAGCATCAGACTGCTGTTTGTTTTATGAGGATAGAGTCTTTAGAGGGCAGGCTTCTGTTTAGTCTGCTTTCATGCAGTTGGTGGGTGATTTTAATGGACTGTTGTTCTAGAAACCACAAAATTAGGCTATGTTTCTCCTCCATGCCTCCATGCACGCACCTTTTTGGAAGACAACCTATAATGCCCAGTTACATCACATTTTCCATGATAGGCCTACTTAATTGCAAATCAAAATGTCCCTTCGCTAATAATGTTTGAGACTGGGCCTAATTGGATGTATAGGCCTAACTGGTGACGCCTGCCAATAACACTAAATATAAGGAAATAATTTCCATTGACAACACACTGCCATCATAAAGCGTTATTGTAAGAAAATGCAGTTTCTTACTCAGCCCCATCACCTTAGGAGGACATTGAAACTGTAATATTGTATATATCATAAAATCTTACCATTTTGGACATCATTTGAAACATTGCCCCCCTAATTAAAGTAGCTATAGGAGCGCCTAAGTTGTCGTGATTCGTGCTATATTGCTGTGCTGCTGTCACACTCTGACCGCCCCGCTCCGAGCCAGACGCCGCTCCGCACCCTGCCGGGGCGGGCAGCGGCCGGGCGGAGTGGGCGCACTGCTTGCAGTCTCAAAACTGACACATCAGTTTCTGTGGCAAAAGACAGTCGTGACCTCTGACTGTGACCTTTGTTGATATTGGGAGCTGAATCATCCAGTCAGAATTCAGAGTGAAAATATAGGCTAAAATTTCAAACACTGCGCTTTGATTGGCGGACAGATAGCTCAAAATGAAATTGCTAGTTTTTAATTTAGTTCTTGCAGTTCATCTGTTGGGGATTGGGATTGGGGGGGGGGGGGGATTCCAGCTGTCTAGAGGATTTCACATGCATTAATTTACCAGAACGCCCTACCGACTAGTAGGCTACTTTCCGGTGTGTGTTTTTGCAGGTAAGCAAGGGAAAACAAATTGCCAGATTTTTTGAACGGCCCTTAGCGTGGTCAGAGGGCCTTCAAACAACACCAAAAACATTTGCCAGTGTTTTTGAATGCAGAAATCTCCCGTGCGCCGTCACTGTTCACTTTGTCTCACGGGAACCTCTGCTGATATTTAGGCTATAGGCCTACTAGTCATATTATGCTTCAGTGAGAAAAAAATTACACATAGTCTATATTAGGCTATAGGCCTACATTTAACCTTTAATGCTCATCTGAAATGACAATTTATTAATTTCATATTACTGGTTGTTTACTTTATGATGATCACCGTCTAGACGTGATAGTTAGGGACCTTTAATTTTTCCACTGCGTAGGCTAATTGCCTGTTTTTACCTTGTAAATTGAATAATATTCTGCATGGTCTCAATGTCGCTATGGATTCATGGTTATTTTTACACTGTGAATATTCCGATTAAAAGGATTTCGGTGATTTGTCCACTTTGTTAATGTGCTCTGCTGAGAAAACCAATTATTTATTATTTAGGCTATTATTTAAATTATTAAATGTTCCCGAAATCAGCTCAGAGTAAGAACATGGTGCAATAGGCTACAGCAAAGAAATGTGAGAGTGGGGGATTAAATTTCAACAGGGTTTCCAGCAGGCCGGGCTATTTTTAAATAAGGAACACACCCGACACACACACACACACACACAGACACAGAGAGAGAGAGAGAGAGAGAGAGCATTGTGTGAGCCCGACACGGCTGTGTGAGCCCCAATGTTAATGTTAATTTATTCATGTTTATCCAGCCGCATGCACGGCAAAAAGGCGAATGTGTGTGTTGCAGTGCAGTAGGCTATATTAGCCCAGCCTGCTGTAGATGTAGCCTAAGGGGTGGGGTGGACGAGCACGATGGGTCAGTAGGCTATATGTGTAAACACCCAGACACAAACGAACTGAATGTATGCATTTAAGATCTACACCATGAAAAATGGCAACACGAGCAGCACAATTTCTATTCAGGCCTTTTTTTTACCAACTGAAACAAGCTCTTGAGTCGTGAACTTTCACTTTCGATGCACTACACACGCCCGGTCTGTTTTTCCTATGTGTGTGTGTGAGTATTTTCTGGTGAGAGAAGGTTGAAAGCACGCAGTGTCTCTGCTGATAGTTTTCTGACTCATGATATTGTGTTGATGAACAGCTGTGTGTGTTTGAAATGAGTGGCAGCTAGCAGAGCGTTTCACATGGCCTCTATAGCAAAAAAAAAAACAAAAAAAAAACATAGCCTAGCATGAAAGCCGTTGGTGGTTTCCACTATACTGAAAGTGAACAGTGTCAACTTTCAGATGGGCGATTTCCAGATGATATAGCCTATGTTGTTTATTGATTCATTTGTATTTAGCCACGATAAGTCGCGCCTTTTCTCACGAGTATAGGCTTACTTGAGCAAAAAAAGTGGAACCATGACCAACACAAATGCTGCAGTCACACAGCACAGGCTACAGCAGCTACATGAGCCAAAATAAATCAAGGTAGCCTACAGTAAGTGCAAAGCCAAAATGCACCATGAGCGCTAAAAAGACAGTATAGACAGATAGTAGCCTGGATAGGAGCTGGGGACAAAATAATTTTCTACATCTTGACTAAACAAAGCGTAGGCTATCCTTCTTGAGTTTCCTTACTGATTTTAAACTTAAACCGGACCAACTATTTTAGTTTTCAATTTCCAGTGAGCTCCGGGCATTTCGGATCATAAAGGGACAAATAACAAGCGGACACTATTTTCCAAGTTTGCTAAAGAGCGTAGGCTAAATAATAAGGAACCAGGTGTTACAGGATAAAAGTGTAACAAAGCAAAACGTTTAACATGACATATAGCCCACATGTCCTCGTGTGCCCGTGGCTAAAATATATAAGGCTAATTGTTGCCACCTTTCAGTTTTTTTTTTTTAACCCTTTACGGTGAAAATAACATAATCAAACCATCATCGAGAATATACCTGTTTATTGATATGATAAATGATAAATGATAAATGTCAAGACGCATACAAAAACAAGCAAACATAGGTCCAATTATTTGAGGAAGCGGACATGAAAACGAACAATTCATGTGGCATTGATAAAACAGCCTATCAAGCCACTGTCACATTAAAATGTTAATTGCATTCACATATTGATAGGTATCTTATCTAGACCTAGCCTACTGCAAATTAAGAAAAACCCCATATACTCTGAGAACTGATTTTAAGACAATATACTCTGTCATATAGCTGATTAGCCTATAGGCTATGCCATATATATATGTTGATTTTAAGCCCTTATACTGTGATTACACTGTGATATGATGATTTAAAGACCTTATATTTATATATTCTGCATTATAGCCGATTATGAGACCATGCTATGTGACATACTGATTATAATAACCCATGTACTTTGTGTTATAATCCTACTGATTTAAGCCATATTTCATGATTTTAAACCCATAGACTGATTTGTTATTAGGCTTTTTAATAGATAAAATCGAATTGTTTTGGTTGAATTGTTTTATGATGTTGTTCTTTTTTTAAACTCAACTGAGCTGTTTATTTGTAGGCTAATTGCTTGTTTTAAATATCTAATTTTTAAATCGTCTAAACTGTAGCCTACATTCTGCATAATTCAGTCAGGATGTTAAACAATATAAGCCCTCTCTGTGACATACGCTACTAATTTTAATCCCTTATGCACTGCCGTAGCCTATAGCTGATTATTTAAGACCATTCTCTGCGATATGCTGATTTTAAACCCATAAACTCTATAGGCGACCGATTATAAGCCCGTATAGGTCTATACTCTGCTTTAGGCTTTCTGCTGTTGATTATAAACCCATATAGCCTACTTTATATGATGATTTTGAGCCCCTACCAGTGAGATCAGGTGGGACACTTTTTGGTAAACGCTTCCGAGAACACGAAAAAAGCTATGTATGAAACCAAGTGATGTTTCTATAGGCCTTAAGTGTTTCAAGTCACTGCAACATCTCCGTGTTGAAATTATGTTGGCTATATCAGTTTGAGTGGGACACCTTGTTTGGGAGAGCCGTTCATAGAATTTAAAAAAAGCTCCTCTTGTATGCAAAAGCCTTTGTTCAACAATTAAAACTCTTTTTGGATAATAACAATGTAATGTCAATATCAAAATATATTTCTTTTCAACAATGCAACAAGCTGTGGCCTATAATATAGATATTCAAAATTGAACAAAATGAACCCAATCATGTAACAAATGAAGGCAAAACGAATGCAGGTAATTAAATTAAATTCCTGGAGTCCATTAAAAGGTTAAAAAGGTGAATTAATTCCTCAACATTCATTCAACAAGTAACTTAATGCTGCGCACTGTTTTTAGCTGAAGCGAGTGTCCCACTCTAACTGAAAACCCCAAAAAATTCATGTTTAACAGTCTTGGGTTTAAAAAATATTTTAAAAATATGCATTAGGCTACTCGGCTATTTGAAACACCACTGAATTTATTTAATTTTAACACTAAAATGAAGTAGTTTAACTGAAACACAGATAGCTTTATCATTTTAGAGTAGCTTAGCCATGTCCTTCAACCGCAGTTTATATGAAGTGAGACCTCACCCGGTGTGATGATGTGACGCCAATCAAAACCTTTATTTCTTATTCAGTACAAATCAACCACGCTCCAGTCACAACCTGTCTAAGCATTGCAATCATTTGCTGAAGTGTCCCACTCTCACTGGTGTCCCGCTCCGCCTGACCTCACCGCCTACTGATGGAGGCGCATATACTCGGCGATGCAGGCGGCAGTGTCCATCCTGCGGTAGCTGAGCGCGAGCTCCCAGGCCGTTTCCCCGTGTCCGTTGGGCCTGCCGGGGTCCGCGGTGAGTCCGAGCAGCAGTTGAACCACTTCCAGAGAGCCCTCCCTGGCGGCCAGGTGCAGCGGCAGGTTACCGTGCTCATCCAAGAGATTCACGTCTGCTTCGTGGTCAACCAGCACGCGCACCGTGTCCACGAAACCTTCGCGCGCGGCGTCGTGGGTCACGGTGAGATTGCAGACGGGGTCGCGCATGTTGGGGTTGGCTCCCGCTTTGAGCAAGGCTTCGGCGACGGCAGGGTTGCCCAGTTTCACCACCTGTAGAAGAAGAAGAAGAAGAAGAAGAAGAAGATATCAAAATGAGACTATACTGATTTAATCACAAAATAGCCTAAAGCTATTAATTTAGGCGTTAAAGTCTAAACATGTAGGCCTACTAAATGGCTACTACTAGGCTAGACCTACTACTACTACTAGGCTAATAGCCTAATAATAATAATAGTAATAATAATAATAGCAATAATAATAATTTGACTACTAATGGTGATCCTCAATAATCCTATTTACAATAGGGTTCGTAGCACTTGTCCCCTAATAATAACAGACTATAGCCAGTATTGCAAACTTATTCCAGTAACCCATAGGGCTAATCTGATTTGCCTACACATGACCTATGTAGCCTTAAAAAAAATCTAGTCCTATATGAATCCATGCAGCCTAAAAGCAATAATATAGTAGCCTAATGGTGAATTTTTGCAGTTCAAAACTGCACAGTTCAGTTTGACCCTGCCTCTGTTTCCTCATGCACCACCATTTTGTTACTGAATTCACTGACAGAGCACCAACTGCAGCCAGAACATTCCTATAGACTTAGGCCTACTTCTTCTTTTGCACAGCAGTAACACTGAACTTGGCTTATTGTTCATTATATCTACTTGTTTTTCTTAGACTAAAATGCCAAATCTATGCTGAAACTAAATTATGAAACTCAATTGCAAACTAAATAGTAGCCTAAATCAATCAAAGTTAATTTCAGCTTATGATTTTACGGTTTATTTAGGCCTACTGTATACAAATGTATAAGATTGCCTACACAAAACATAGCCTAGATTTTATGTAGGCTTAAAGTTAATTTCCAAAATGATTTGGAAATGCATATCTCTCCATAGATTTCTTCAGTTGAAGTTAGGCTATTTAATACTTAAACATAGACTATTTGACATTTGAAAATTACACATGAACAATTTTGATAATTCAGATTTTCAACACAAAAAGAGAAAGTGTATTTTCATTAGGCTATGTTAACTGCTTATTGCAAAGGCTTTGTTACACTGCATGCAGAACAATCTATCAATTTAACACGAACACACTCATTTTAATTTGAAAGATAGTTTACTCAAACCTGCAATGAAGTTCTCCCATATATATTACGTCCATTAACATCTGCTCCATTTCGCAGCAAAAACAACACTTCGGGTAGGTTTCCACTGGCAGAAGCACTGCAGAGCTTGTCAGATTGTGAACCTTCAGCCATTCTTATTAAGAAAAAAAACAGATGTAAAACAGATGTGAGACAAGGCCTTTCCTTTGCCAGGCTACGTTTGCAAAAGACTTTTCCGGAGGCCAGCAGGCCTTTTATACTGTATACAGTAGCATAGTACATCCCTGTGAGGCCTCAGTAACATGAGAGGTGATTGAATTAAACCAGGCTTTAGTCCCACCTCCCTCTCTGCATCATACACTATTCTGCAGGGTTGGCCTATTATAAATGGTTAGAGTTAACCCTCTCAAGCCCAGGCCCTTTTTTAACTGCATGAAAATGAAGCTAAGGTCAGACCTGCCAAAGGAAAGCCTAAAATGACATCTGCGAAAAAGAAAAAAAATGAAATCCGACATCAATAGATAAAATGTATCAAAAATGATACATAGGGCTTAAGGGTATCAAATAATGTAAATACTGTGGCTTTATGGGTCTTTAATGTCAAACAAAAAACATAGCAATGTTCCGTTTTTCACATAAACTATTATATTTAATACTTTATTTTTACACCATAAAAACTAAAGCAACTACATTAAGCCCCAAACTAAATACTGTCTGCCACCCTCTCTTCCTGCTTTCCTGTCCCCACTCTGCCTCACTCTGACTCGGCTGCAGCTGCACTCTGAGTCCCCTGACTTCCATGCGGTTGTTAGTCCGTAATAAACATGTACAAACAAGTATGCAACTTTCATAACCTTAAAAGTTGCAGGTAAAAAAATCTGTTCCACTCAATGACTATCACCCCCACCCCTCCCCAGCGTATCTATTCTCTGCTACTCATTCACCTCTATGTAGGCCTACTATAATACTTTGTTGTGTGTGTTCTATACACATTTATGAACATCTCTAATCAATTTTAGTAATAGCTAGCCTACTTTTTGTAGGCTACGTGGATTATGCCATTAAATTGGGGCATAGTTTTTGGTTTACATCACCTAAAGCCTGATATATCATATTTGATGCAAGGCACTTCTGAAGACGACAGGACAGCAAAAACTAAATATTTTTCTTTGAAATTCTGCACAGGCATTCTTGCACATCTAATACGCCTTGTGCATATACTGGAATTCAGAAACTCACATTTTCTATAGTGCACAGAGAACATAGTTTGTGTGTTTACATCCACAATCATTTTGAAAATGCAATTCAAAGATGTGATTAGCCTACACAAATCCACCATTATTATACACGAAGTAGCCTATGTTCGTCAGAATCTATTTATCTATTATTAGAATCAGACAAGGTTGTATTTTTTTGGAATTGGTAATCTATTTACCTGTTACCATTAAAAGATGTTGTTCAAAAATGGCAGTGGGCTTTAGAGGGTTTGTGCTATTATAATATAACAAGAATTCAAAATGTATTCAAATACCTCAAAGAAGTTCAAAAATTATTGGGTATTCCGGACTTTATTGGCTACTCGAGATTTGACATTTCTATCAAATATTAATGATTTCTATTTATTAAGATGATTCCAATACAGTCAGAGAGCTATCCTATTTTCAGCTGGACTAATAAGCTGACTAGCAGCTGGCTAATAACTTTTACTTCCATGCCAGTTTCGTGCCAAGCATATTTATAGGCTACTGACTGGGCAATTTCTCTTCAGTAAAGTCTAAACAATGTGGGTATTGGCTATATGGGGCCGAATTTACTACGATGTCGATGAATTAGCATTATTATTTTTTTTTTTTTTTACATTTAACCAGCTCCACCGCATGCCACATAATTTATAGAGGTGCAGTTTACCGAGTGATAACCTTCACTGCCAACAGCATATGTTTTAGTAACCAGACACAGTGAAACGGCTCTGTGTCTATGGGATGGCCTTACATTTTAACTCGAAATTTAAGGTGTTCAGTAACCATTTACAGTAAAACTTTCTACCTTTTATTTCTTTACCTAGCATCACATATGCCTAACTGTATAGGACACAACAATAATTCACTGCTGCATCTGCAGGGCACTCTGACTCTGATCCTTGACCTCCTTAATATTATTGGGTTGCTTGTAATGTTTGTGATCTCGGAGTTGAAGCTTATTCTATTATTGCACTAACTCTGGATAGCTTTATGTGCTTATATTTCTGTATGGTCACGTGTCTATTGCAGTTACAGGAGACATAAAGGCCTACAGTTTCCCCACAACAAAAGCGACAGGTAGGCTAAACCTAAAACGCCTAAAATGCAATATAATGTATTCGCAATACCTATGCATATTTTTTGTAATTTGTATTTTGTATCATAACCATGTATAGACAAGGCAACCTTTTGGTTTTTATGGAAATGTAGGATTGGTATTTGACAAAACTCACGTGAAATAAAATTAAAGCCATAACACAAGCTTTCTTCTCTGTAGCTCTCGATCATCCACATGGCCTGAATAAAACTGGCTATGATTTCAGTAAGGACATGCAACTACCGCGCGTCCTTTTCTCCGACCCGACGATCTGTAATATGCAAAAGAGAATTAAAAAAAAAAAAAAAAAAAACCTGAAAGAAAGAAAAAAAAAATCCATCTAGCTTTACAGGTTATCAAAACTACTACGATAACATTCACGCCCACTTCCCGCTCATTTTCAAAAGATGTTGCCAAAATGTAAGTGTGCAAATGACAATCTGTTGCAAAAGCATCCTGTGACACAAGCAAAATGGTGCGCATGACTGCCGAGTAACAGCTGTTTGGCCACAACGATCAATCACATTCATACCGAGAAAGCTTGTTTACATTCTGAAATATACTCCTACCGAGTTAATGATGATCCTCGAGCATTAAACCACTGTCATAACGACGTCCGATCCAATTTCTTTCAAGCTCTAGCCTGGATGCCCAAACATAGTTCACTATCTGCTGCCGAAATATCCTCGCCGACATGGCAAAAGATCGTTCATTTGAGGGCTATAGGCACTGGCTTGTCGGATATTTGGTGCGCAAAATCCCCTGTCAGTTTAATTTTGGTGAATACATTTTGAAATAGTTACCAGAAACTGTGAAATGAGATGATTGGACAAGAGCTAGAGATGAGGCGGGACTGGAGAGCGAGGGGGCTTTAGGAGAGAAGCCATTGGTGCGGGCGTGATGCTGCTGCTGCGACGTCTGCGTGTGAATCCCAATGTGCTGCTTGTATTCAGTAAAGCAATACACACAGGTCCCATTCAAGGGGAACAGCATCCCCCCATGGCATTTTTAATATAATCAGCCAGTCTCTCATTCCGAATCGTTCATTATAACTCGCACGCCAATAAACGGGAAGTCCAGCGAATATGGGAAAGAGGTTTCTGTTATTCTGTCTTCGGCTGTCAGCAACAGCCTTGTCAGCGGGTTTGGGTTGGTTTCCCTTCACCATACCGCCCTCTAGTGTTGAGAGACAGTCACCCTCTGCTGCAGCCCTGCTATTATCATACAGACTAAAAAAGGTCTTCAGTGTTTTCTGTTCTGTAGTTTAGATTAGTGGTTCCCCAAAGTGGGGTCTTTCTGGGGTCCTTGATAGGTCCCCAGCAGGTTCCCAGCAACATGAATAGTCCTATAATTTCACTCTTATTACACTCACTAGAAGGAAGCCTCAATAAGATAACGTATAAGGATGAGTATATGGGTGACTGCTATGATAACAAGTTTCACTCTCCCCACTCTCACCTACAATATAATAAGTCTATAGGCTACTAAATTATAACTAACAGCAAAACTCTTCTCAAATGGGGTTCCTTGGGACAAAATCATATAAAATTGGAGTCAGTGGTTGAATGCATATCTGTTTGGGGGGGCCTTGCAGTGAATATGTTTGGGAGATCACATTTACTGTGTTTTCTATCAATTCCTGGGCTGCTGTTATTAAGGCGCAATGCCGAAGAGTAATTTTGCCAACTGGGCAGGCGCATTAAACTCATTTAGGCACGACACTTTGGGCATATTGATCTGGGAGACAGAAACATAATCTATCGTATTTTTTATTTGTCATTTTTCATGAAAAGGAAAGTAGATAGTATTTATGTGGAGAAAAGTCAACTACACAACATCTCATCCATTCTCCTTAATAGAGCGCTTGTTCTCGGGTCCTTTTTTCCCACAAGCTGCAGTCACTTTACGTTAGCCGTAAAGCAATGGGCTAGCTGAGAATAATGATAGGAGATAACTGAACACTGTAGTTTACAGAATTGTGATTATCTGAAGCTGGTAGATCCCGATAAAGTTTCGTATTTGCAGTTTGCTAAGCTCTCGCACGTCGCCACGTCTGAGCAAAGTATTTTGTTAATATTCAGTCATCCTCTGTGAGGCGAGAAAGCGACGAGAGCCAGTAGAAGAATTGCTTTTAGCCAGTCATTGCCATGGCCTCCGATAGCGGCGATAGCAACATGGATAGAGAAATGATTTTGGCTGACTTTCAGGTGTGTCTCTCTATGTGTCCCCGTTTTTAGTAGCTAGCAAAGAAATGTAGTTAGCTAAACTGTCTGCTATTGTTGAATTGTCTTGGTGTCAACAACACACATCACCTGACTCACGTCGTAAACAGTAGACATGAGCTGAGCTTTGCTTTCTTTGGCTAGCAAACTAGCTAGCAAATTGACAGCTTGCTAACTGAATCAGAAGACAGTTATTAGCTGTTAGCTAGCTAACTAGGTAACTGTTATGCAAAGCTAACAACCTAGCCAGTGGCATGAATGGTGATTTTTGCCGTTTGTTAGTTTAGTAACTGTGTAGATAATATAGCTAAAATGTGACCCTGCGTTTCTGACGTTAACTGACAACTTGTTTACACACTGCCGTAACCATTTGTGGTTCAAGCTTATATAAGTAGCACCCCAGTTAGTTAGCAACCGTGCTTAATAACAATACCATTAAAAGGTATCCCACAGAAATTTAAACTTGGAAAATAATATTTAGGCCTCCTCGTTGGCTTCCCCATCATCGACATGTCATTTTAACCCTGTAATGTGAATTAGCTCGTCAAGTTAAATAATAGAGATAAGGATCATAAACCACTCGTGCAAGCTAACGCGTTGGCTAATTGGCTACCGTCCCAAGGTTAGCTGTTTTGATGTTGTTTAGGTCACACGCTAAACAGACATAAACTATGTTTAGTAACAAGCTATGGGTGCCAAGGTCTACAACACTCAAGATGATACGTCTTGTAGCTAGTTGACCAACAAGGGAGACTAAACGGCTAGCAGCAAAGAAACTAACTGTTTATGCCACGAATTAAGATAAGCTTTCAGTTTGTCATTTATGATGATTACCAAGCTCAAGTTCAGGTTCATTTATTTATATAGCCCTTTATCACAAGCATGTCTTAAAGTATTTTGCAGAGAATGAGCCTAACTAGATCTAACTGATCAACAATCAATCGTTGAACAGAATGATGTAAGACAAACACAAGGAAGCAGGACAAAGCATACTCAATAGCAGTTTTTTTCCAAAACACAGCAAGCCTAACTATTCTACATCGCCTAACCTACCCATAGACCCTTGAAGCATACAAGGAAAAACTTCCAAAACAGCGATAGAGTTTTGCAGAAAAGGAGGCACAAGCAGGCACAAACAGTTCAACAATATGAAACATGACAAGCCATGATGGAATAGATATCTGATAAAGCCACTGTCATGTCATTTACCAGTACGCAGAATCTGATGTAACTAACTCTGCTGTATGTGTGAGCCCCTAATGTAGAAACCTAGTTTGGATCTTGGAAGAAAGAGGAGTGGGTGAGAGTGGATATGTCTTTGGGGTAATCAAGTGGGGACCTCCCAAGTCACAGATGTTTTGTGGAGTTAGACCCATGACACCTCCAGATGTCACTAAATCCCAAAACCACCTCCCTCCACACCTGCTTGAAATGTCCTGCTCAGCAGTTCAGAAACCGAATTGCACCTACAATTAGTTTCTAAGTGACCGGCTGACCCGCTTAGCAGGTCAGTAACCGAATTGTGCCAATAATCAGGTTAAAGGGACAGCTGATCCTCCTAGCTTGAAGCAGCCTGCTCAGCAATCTAGAAACCGAATTGTATCAGCAAAAAAATTTGCTTAATTATGCATTACAGTTTTACCTGTAACTGAGAATAGTATATGGCTACACACTTCTAATACAATGCCATAGCTATGCCATGATATAATATAGCCTATAACCCATGTCTAAGTCACAAGATGCATTTCAATTGGTTTAAACCACAAGTGGTGTCCTTTCTTTTCAGCTATAGCTACTGGCTGCTCTTTTTCAGTTTCTTCAGAAGCTGCCTTCGTGGCTTAGTGTAACCCCTGACCATGAATTCCCAACTTCTTGAATAAACTAGTAGTGGATGTGGCCACAAATCTGTGGCACCCAACTTCTACAGGGTGAAACTTGGCTTTCTAACCTCACTGCTCAGCCGCAGCTGCTACTTCACTGTACCTCAGTTTCCTCCTTTCTTATGCTTCATCTACCATTTTTGTGTCTGTAATTTGCTGGCATATATCTACTTTTATTTACCAATTCCAAGCTTCCCCTAACTGCTGTAACCTGTATTTATTGTGTAATAATTCTTTCCTCACTTGTTTGCCTTCATGCACAAAGCCAGTTTAATTCATAGGGCTCACACTCCTAACTGCAAGAATTAATTTCTGTTTGTTTGCACTTGATTGCTCCTGCTCAGGACTCAAGCACTTACGTTCACTTGTACACTTGGTTATGCTGCCAAGTGTATCGTCCTTGGGCAAGACAAACTTTTCATCCTGACAGGATATGCCTGAGTGTTGCTGTTTCTGAAGACAGAGGATATGTGGGTTCTTCACGTAGCCACTGCTTGAGGTTTTGGAGTGAAGGTAGCACATCATAGGTTGCCCCGGTCATGAATCTAATCCCAGACATTTGCATATTCCAATGTTTATTTCCAACTAAGCTTCTTCTCTCAACACTTTTCCATTTCATCCATTGTCGCTGCCTAGCTTAAGAAACTACTTTGGCACACTGTTCCATGTTCTTCTGTCAATGTATTTGCTCCATCACCAGCTTCTTCTTTTCTAATGGTGTCTTTGTGCCATGCAGGTTTTCTTGCGCCATCACCAAGGCCTCCATGACCCCGTTGCATTTGCCCTACAATATCTCTGTATTTGCTGATTGTTTAACTGCTTGTTTAGGGATACATTTCTGGATCCCTACAGCCTTTTAGCATCAGCTCTGGTCTTATTTATGCACATTTGAATTCCTTTGTTAAATTAGAGGTAACTTGAGGAGCCTCTTTCCATACAGTGCTACACTGCTTAGACATCAAGGGACGCCTTGTCATTTCCTAACATGTGAGCTAATCATTCTCACTAACCTTCGAAATGAGTGTCACAACTTGTGAGTGAGATTGTGCTTCAGAGCATGAGATCGAATATAATCAGAAACTTGGGCTCAGGAAAGTTAATACAGTAAGAGTAGTTACTTTAACCTTTAGGAGTTATACTAAAATGTTAGTGAAAGAGCAATCTTGCATGTTATGTGATTACTGGAGAGCCTGAACAAGCATTGTGCAAAAGCTATGCCATATGGGATGGATACAGAACTCGTAACAAATACTGAATCGAAAAATGGACATCAAACAATAGTAAGTTAAACAAGCTTTTGGGCTAGAAAGAGGTAAATGAGTCATCTGATGTGCAAGTTAGTTCTAGAGGGATATAAACAAAATATCAACGTTGTGGTTTGTTGATGTTTTGGAAAGTATCTGAGATGAATAGAATGAAATGTCTCATACTGACAATGTGTCACACTAGAAGACAGTGTGTTTGTGACAATGTGTCACACTGACAGACCAAAGACAGATGGTGCTTGTGGCTTGATCTTTGGGCTTCTGGCTTTATCTGCTTTATTTCACACTTCCAAATGTACTATAATTGGAATTGGTGAATCCTGACCCACTTTGCAATGTTGAAATCGCTTTGGTACTCTGAAGGACTCTGAATTCTGCACTCTCCTAACAAGTCAAGAGAGGGCAGAGATCAGGAGAAACTGGTGGCTTTTTATTGATCAGGACATCACTGACTGTGGGCTGCTGTCCTCTAATTGCTTCTCCAATTAGAGGAGCTGGGCTTGATGGACCTGGAAAGCAGGGTGGCAGATTTCCGGCTCTAAGTAGCACTGAAACTGCTATATGGAGCCAACACTTGCTGGAGAGGACCAGCGTGTGCACTGCTGTGGAGGGCTAGAAGTTTAGGGCTGCTGGACCATCAGCTTTTCCAAATGAAGCAGGCAGAGCACAATGCCACAGATCTCTCATGATTTCACAATTCAATCCTGAGGGCCTGGTGCCTGCTGAGGCATACATTTGTGGAGTATATAGTGCCTGGACTGTGGGTTTGGGAGGTGGCTCTCTTCCTTAACTCAGTGTTTCCATTGGATTCGTGCAAAGTTGGTTTTGCCACCTAATGCATTGCCTTATGAGAGGTGGCATCACCAAGCTGGGTCCTCTGCTGTCCTGTCCTGGCAGTAAAACCCCCAGGAGCTTGCCCATGAGGCTGGAGTGATGTCCCTGAGAGAGCTAGGGGGGGTAGTTTTGGGGTGAGGGGGAGGTTCCTGAGTTCCCTGTATTGATCTCTGTATTGAGGGTATCAGCAAAAACTGGGGGCTGGCAGGAGCAAGGGTGGCTGCTGTCCTTTGCTACTCTGAGACTGCCGCAGTAAGGCTTTGTATGCAGTTTGTGTTAAGGTCAGTAACCTCCGGGTCTTTAGAGGTACCAGTAGCACCCATGGCAGGAGGCACTGGGTGACGAGGGCATTGTAGAGTAGAGCTTGAATCGGACCCATACTGATCTGAGCCCGGTCTGAAGTAGAGTAAAACTACAAGCATACCAGCAGCTATTTTGAGAAAAAAAAACATTGCTGTATTAAATTTAAGATACAAAGATTAGATTTAGATTTAAATACGCTCACATTTAAAGATCAAAATGATCTCAATTTTACTGCAGCTGAGCTTGAGCGAGAGTCAATCGGTCAGCAGTCTTAACGCTGTAGCCTGACCTGATCAACCCAAGGGAGTGATGAATGATGAAAGAATCAGAGCTCGAACCGGTCCGAACCCTCTGGCTCGGATCGGGTCCCTTCCGGCTCAGGTATAGATTGCGAACTCCATTCCAAAGTTTAGGGGGAGAGTGCTGAACAAGCTGCCGCTTCCTAAGAGGGAAGGGGACCTGCAGTGGAGGATGGGCCCCTGGACCGGGGGTGGGAGATGGTTGTGCTTGTGGATTATCAGAAACCTTTATGTATTTTTTCAATGTCAGTGGGTTACATGTGTTTTGAACTTGTTGAGTGCTCTGTGTGAAACACTGGGGGAGACTTTCTGTATGGGAAGCTTCATTCTTGGGTCATGTCCAATCATATGTTTCATGAAACTGACTGCAGCAAAAGCTCATACAATGTATGTGACCTCATTCTCTGTTCTCATTCTTTTTTTTTCTTCTCTGTTTCCCTTCTCACAGGCTTGCACTGGAATTGACAACATTGCAGAGGCAATCACTCTGCTAGAGCTTAATAACTGGGATTTAGTGGTAAGTTCATTATCTGTAGGCTTTGGCCATCACTCTTTCACAGACAGGCTCAGTTCATGGAGAGTACGAGTTCATGACTGCCGTTAACATCCTACCATTCACTCTGTGTAGTTATGTAACGGCCACATTATTTCTGTATTCTGCTCAGTCTCTCTAGTTGTTAAGCAGACAGCAGCTCACCTGTGCTTCAGTGGCTGGGAGAGAGGATGTGTCCTGCAAGAGGTGTGGGGGAGAAGATGTTTTTCTGATAGAAACGTGCATTGAGAGTATGAATGTGTCTTTCCAGGTTTGTGTTAACGCACGATGAGTTTGAAAAAGAAGAAGCCCTTTACCGTAAAGTGCATATTGGAAGGGGTGCAGTCTATATTTAGATTGGTGCTGTTCAGGGGGCTGGCAGGAGTTCAAAGCAAGCAGCAGCAGTCCAAGCAGTGGCAGGACAGACACCGGGGCCACTGCACCTGTAAATCTGATGACTTGCAGTTCCTCTGCGGTGGCTGGTGGGTTGCGCAAACCTTGACAAAAGAAATCTTTTTGTGTGTGTGTGTGTATGGGGTGTAGGTAGAGAGCAGTTTGGGGAACAAAGCATCAAAGCATGGATATCTAATGAACAGTATTGCCAAAAAGAAATGCCCCTCATAGTTAGTGTTTATATACCCTGTACTCATCTAACCTGTATTGTACAGTACAGCTACATAGTGGCTATAAGAGTAATCACTCTCCTTTTGTAGTTTTAGCTTATTCTGCACGGTGGTTATCAATAGAAGCAACATGATAGAAACTCTGATAAAACACTGATTAAAAACACAAAGCAGAGAAACAAATTAGTTATTTTAAGTAATTTAAGAAACCCCAAGGGGCTTATAAAAACGTATTACCTCAAAACAAATGAAATAAACAAACAACAAAATAATTAGAAAAATCCCAGGCACAACTGAATTGTAAAAAGACAGCAGAACACAATGCATACAGTGATAAGGGAGATAAAAAAAAAAAAGATAAAAAAAAAAAATGAAATTATAGGAGAGAGAGAACTGTCATGCCAATAAAGCACCTTGAATTGAATTGAAAAATTGATACAGAGAGAGTATGTGTGTGAGTATTTTAGTGAATATATGTGTGAAAAAGAAAAGGAGAGAGATAATTTGTAAATTGAGTTACTAAGGCAAAACCCCAAGTATTTTGTTTCATTAGACTGCAGGGTGTCTGGAGATCTGAACATGGTTTCAATTGTATTATTTAAACACAACATCTTAAATACAGTTAAATATCACATTTAAAGTCTTTCATTCTCACTGGCATTAAAAAGGTCTTAAAATGTCTTAAATTTGACTTGATGAAACTTGTAGACACACTGGACAAGCCTATAAATCTATATTTGAAATTGTTGAGAGATGTAGATTCTTTTTATTGGCACATTTCTGTAGGCCAGTGCTTTTAGTATCCATTAACTGTGAAGATCATGAACTTGAATGTCATCATTTCATGTGCCATGTGTATCACATGCTGTGCCAGTACTCTGATGGAGCCAAGCTAACTATAACTGAGTAGCATAGGATATGAAATATTGAGAGAGATTTTTTTGCTCACATAATTCTTTTTTATACTTTCAGTGAATAGAGTATTTAACAGAGAATCCAGACATAAAATCCAGGATAAATGCATTGTGAAATCCTTTTGTAGCACAAAACATATCATTTTACAGCCACTACATGATCAGGCTAGTACAGAACAACTAACTTCAGTTTGCTTTTTCTGCTAATAAAGCGAGGTATAGCGAGTGTTCGAGAGCAATCCATTCAACTGCCAATTCAAACAAAAGCTCAGAACAAACTGACAGCGGTTACTGTCATCTGTTTTGTCTTTTCAGCTCTCTTTGTTTTGAGCAGACCTCCCTCCCTGAATATTCCCTCATTCCCTATCACACTTGTTTTCTTCTAAATTCCTACAGCCTACAAAAGGCTACACTCTCCTTGTCAGTCTGACAAACGCTACATCATTGCCAAGCAGGGTGGTAAATTCACACGATCCACTAACAAAATACTGGTCTGTTCTATGTAACCAATCACCCTGGCAGGTACCAGACATCATTTAGAGGTTCTATTCCATTAAAAAAAAAAAAAAAAAATGGTGAAAGGGACAGATTAATTATGTGATTTATTAGCTGCTGTGTCAAGTGGACAAAAAAATGTATTTAACTTGTCAGGGTGGTCCCCAGGATTTTGTGTACTAAATGACTTAAAGGACAGTTCCTGTGTGAATTGAGGTTTTGCTCGTTTTCCTTCCCTTTTAATGTTAAAAGATACGGCTGGTATTTTTACAAAAATTTCTTATTGTCAACAAATCCTATGAAAATAACAAAATCAACAATGCGTTTGCTCTACTCCCATTACTTTCTCACTTCCCACGTTCCCTTTTTAGCTTTCAAACTGGAAGTCATTGGCTCCAGTTGTAAGCTAAAAACCTTTAAATAAGCTCACAAAGACATAGTTTCAATTTTAAAAATCGATAACTTAGGGCTGGGCGATATGGACCAAAAATCATGTCTCGGTATTTTTAGGCTGAATGGCGATACATGATATATATCTTGGTATTTTCTACGAAGTGGGCTAAATGTTCAGTTGTAAGTAGGGCTGGGTGATATGGACAAAATCAAATATCACAATATTTTTGACCAAATACCTCGATATCGATATTGCAACAATATTGTAGGGATGACTATTGGTGCTTTCACTTTCGATATAATATCGATATATTGCCCAGCCCTACGCTA
This sequence comes from Centroberyx affinis, assembly GCF_046629955.1. Taxonomy (NCBI): domain Eukaryota; kingdom Metazoa; phylum Chordata; class Actinopteri; order Beryciformes; family Berycidae; genus Centroberyx; species Centroberyx affinis. Next base: position 211,614 of record NW_027280045.1, read on the forward strand.
ACTGTTACCATGAAAAGTCAGGCTATTGTAGTTATTATCAAATCAAATTCAAATGGGAAAAAATTCTTCATTACGATGGAGGCTATTTTCAGTGCTACAGAACTACTTTTACCTGAGATTGACAACGTGTTATGGTCGGCTTATTAAGTTGTTTGAGGAAAAAGTTGGCTGGCCCGGTGCATCGTGATGATGAAATATGTTGCCCAGAGCAACGGCATGGCTCTTTGACGTGTTTTTAATAGTTTTTTTTAATACAGTGGAGTTCTATGGCTACTGAGACATGGCTGTATTGGGCATCGGCTACATGGACGAGACTTGTCAGCAAAACAAATTCATTGCCGATATTTTCATAGGCTTTTTTGACCGTAAGAAATGCATTAAAAAACAACAGCCTTATCCTTTAATTTTGAAAGTTTTTACATGCATGCGCCACAAATAAAGAGATTTTTAAATCAGTTTTGCCATACCTCTCGGGCTCATTCACTCCCATTCCATTCCAACGGCATAGAAAAACAACTGGAGACTTCTAATTCGGTAGAGGTAATCCATCACTGTGAATGTGAAGCCGACAAACACATTTTGCAAAGTTGCATTAGAATGCTAATATCAGACTATAAACTTTTACAGTTCTGTTCACCGTTTCATATTAACTAGTGCAATGCCCGTTCAAAGTAGGCGTAGGCTATCAGTCGCTTGCTTTGAGCCCCGCTGCTGCACAGAGCGCTGTTCGCTTGTTTATTCAAAGTTTATTAATATTGAACATGTCGCGTGTCCAATCCAACACTGCACGTCCTTGGGTCCCCAGCAATACACCCGCCAAGTGTGAAGTAGATCGGACGAACGGTTCTCAAGATTAGTGGTCGACCGATATGGGTTTTTCAATGGCTGATGCCGATATTTAGAGAGCAGGGTGGCTGATGGCCGATATATAATGCTGATATCATGTTGTTGTTGTTTATTTTTGCATCTGATAAAATACAACAATTTAGTAATAATAACAAATGTTGTTTTAGATGGACTTTTTTTTAATGAATGAAATAGAAAAATACATTGGGTTATGCTGTAGATTTCAGAACGTGACTGGTATTTAAGGGAGAGCGGGGTACAGTATGTCAGAAGCTACGTCATTCAACTGCATTATTCTATACATTATAACATAATATATATTTAACGCTAGCCAGTAACGGTTTTAGATTAGATTTGCTGTCATTCAGGATGGGAGAAACGTGTTAACATTTAGAAAAGATGATGGTGACTGAGGAAATTTAGGCAAACGTTTATAGCAGGGTGCATGAGAGTTTTAGTACAGGGCTTGAAACTAACTTTTTCACCACCTTCCCAAACCTGTCCCGAAGCATATTTTTGTTTGTTTATGTTTGTTGACAGACTCGGTTACAAGCCAAATAGCCAATCTAAGCAATCAAAGGCATTAAAAAATAATAACTTTGTTCACTCGCATTGCACAGCCTTCTCATATCATCTACCAAGTGACTAGAGGTGACAACAATGTGATAGAGTGGAGATTCAGTCCCGCGAATCCACTACTATCTCTCATTAAACACTGTGCCAAGTTAGCTTGGTGTATTGAAGCACAGACAAACACACACACACGTGCGCAGAGGGAGAGAGACACGTACACAAGTGCAGAAATATTATGTTAGCTAGAAGCCCATAACGTTCGTTCCCCAAAACGTTATTAGCAAATTGATAACGTTAACGCTAGCTTTCGGACTCCTGTTAACGTAAGCCCACTTGTTGAATCAAGGCTATCTCTAGCCCATTAGCAAATGCAACCGACTGTAACTAACGTTGGGTATAACTATCAAATCAATCGCTTATGATAGCAGATTGTTGACTTGAGACGAGAGGAGAGGTTCATCAACCCTGTCTTCATCCTCTGCCTCAGCTGACAGCAGGTGTTGCTGGCTTTGCCCACTTGAGAATAGTTCTCTCTTACCGTTTTCTCTCAGGTAACGTTACATCCAGCATTGGCACGTTTCCCACTGTTCCACAGCACCCACCACTGACGTCTGCCTGTTCACCACTGACGTTCTGCCCGTGGTGAAATTGACACAAGGGGGAGCGCTAACATCGTTCCACAGCAGCCACACTGACAAGGCTGCCTGCAGATGTGTCTGCAGACATTTTTTGTTTATCGGCCTCATTAACGCAGGCATCGGCCGATGCCGATTATCTCAAAATGCCATTAATCAGCCCAACGATTAATCGGTCGACCACTACTTGAAATATGCGAAGGACACACATACAGACAGAGATTCATTGCTTTATAGTATGATGCGCGCATTCTGGAACAGTGCGAGAGCTGACGAGACAGGAGGGGCGTCTTACTTCTGCTTTCTGCTTCTCTGATTTTCGCGTTTTCCCATCCAAAATAAAAGTTTCAACCAATAGTGAACGTTCTCTGTGGTTACATAGAACCCACTTTCTGTCAATCACAACCCAGTCAAGCCAACAGGCAAACCAAAGGAAAGTAAACTATAGCTATAGTCCATACAATTTAAATGGAAAATAAAGCTTGATTTTACACAATTATGGCTTCTTTACTGGGAGTACCTCGTAATATTTAGGTAGCATTTATTTCAAAATATTTACTTTGAAAAACAACTAAGATGAGGGAGAAATAGCAAATATCTCTTAATGTCATAAACAGTAAGGGAATGCAGGAAATGAGCAAAACCTCCAATCATGGTGGAATTATCCTTCAACTGTTTAAGTAATCATTTGTTTCAGCAGATTGATCCATGGGAAAGTTCATGATTGATGAGAAATCTGTGTGTGTGTTGTTATGCACAATGTGTGATAGATGATTGGCATGTTACAGCACCTTTTTAAAAGTACCTTTATAATATTACTGTCATCTCTAGACTAGCCAGTGTTGATTGTGTCTTGATGATGGCAGACACTGGCAAGATGGTGATCATTGCTCCATAATTTACACAGGGGAATCTATGCATGCAGCTAAAGCATTCCACATCCAAATTTAATCTTATGTTTGGAAATGGATTGCTGTTCCCTCAGTTGCTCTTAACGTCTCTCTGTCCTCACCCACACACAGGATTAGGATGGCACGTTATAGACAAGATATATGGTCTGTGATTATTTCTGTTTTATTATTTTGTCCGCCTACGGCTACTATCTTAATCTCAAATAAAGGCAGCCTCTCTTCATACTTGAAGCCAGTGGCTTGGAATTTAGGGGTATATTTTGATTGCAACTTGACCTTTGACGAGCAGGTGAAGAGGGTAATGCAGAAATATATCCAAAATCAAACCATTCCTATCTTCAACCGACCTAGAGAAGGTCATGCATGCCTTTATCTTCTCCTCTCTACTCCTCCCTCAGTCAAAGGTCTCTCTCACGCCTCTAGCTCATACAGAATGCAGCTGCCAAATGTAGAGATCACATCACTCCAATCCTTGCTTCCCTCCACTAGTTACCTGTCACTTTTAGAATTGATTTCAAGATTCTTCTGATCACTTTTAAAGCTTGTCTAGGTCTGGCGCCTACCTACATTTCAGAGCTGTTAACCCCATATGAGCCAGGTCCGAGCTCTGGACTGAGACTAATGGGTACCAGGCTTTTGCCATTAGAGCCCCCGCACTGTGGAACAGCCTGCCAGTGGAAATAAGACTAGCTAATTCTGTGTCTTCTTTCAAATAACTTCTCAAGACACACTTCTACAGACTGGCCTTAATGTAATTGTTTTATTTTGTTTTAAATCTTGTGTTTTTGCCCTGTGCTTTCTATTACTGCCTGTCTTTTTTACTATTCTCTGTCTTCTGTATTACTGTCCGTATTTTTGAGTTGTTTCTCTTGTTTTCTGGAAACTCTATTTTTTAGAAAGGTGCTATACAAATAGAGATTACTGTTATTGTAAGGGGAATGAGGCTGTCTTTGAAATATATTCCTGATGTATTTGCCATTTTTTTCATGCTGTTGTGTACTCATGATGTTGAATGTACTTTGAGCTTTATTGATCCCAGGGCAAAATCAGTTAGCAGTAGCAAGGAATTGGACATAGATCAGATACAATTACTAAAACACGAACATTGCATAATTATGTTGTGTTGGGTTCTGTCATGAATTATATTTCTTGAATTTCCATTGTCATTACAGGCAGCCATCAACGGAGTCATACCACAGGAGAATGGGATCTTGCAAAGGTAACACAATGTTGCCACACATTCACTGTAAATCATAGACAAACTTATAATGCTGCCTGAGGTTGTGCATGATTATCTATCTTTGGAAAAAAGGTTTGTTTATCTCATTACAATAACTAAAGTTTTAGTGAGATTACTGAGTTGTGTCTGTACATCAGTCTGCCTGTGATCAACAGGTAATAAAATGAGACACAGGGTCAAAGATGTATTCAACTGTTTCCTAGCAACAGGATGTTCCTATGAGACTACAGCAACAATTCTAAGGGAACACCTTAAGCAATTTTGCCCATCAGTTTCCCAAAACGCTGCCCAATGTATCGCTGCCCTTAGACTCTGTTGCAGGTCTAGACTACAGTATTAGCCTAAATTTAGAAGATCAAAGTAACAAGCGGCCAAATTTAACAGACAGTATTCCTGTCATGCTAGAATGATCATGTAAAAGAGAAGTGCAAGGAAAGAATTAAGAGCTAAAGCGAGGAAGAAGGAATGTTTTATTAGTAGAGATATGATTCAGTGAGGAAAGAGTGATGTGAGATATTTCTTGCAAAGATCGTTTTCGGCCTCACAGAAGTATACCTCCACAGTATACCACATAAAGTAACTTACAACCAAAGAAGGAAATATGAAAACAAAGGTGTCATTGTGTGAGTAGGAAGTTGAACTCCTCTCCTTAGTGATGGTGCTTGCAATGTAGGATTTCAGTTTCAGGCTATCTCTGCATGTGTCCTTTAGCCTGGCTACTTCTTGATTTACTACTTGATTTGTGCTGAACATGTGAGTGCAAATTTTTCGTGTCTTGTGTCTCCATGGTGAGATGTTCAGTCTTGAAAATGACTCGTAGATTGAATTTTAAAGGTTGGGTGTCCAACAAATATCACTGGGTGACACTAACTATGTGTCATGAAGAGGGAAATAGAGTAGATGTTACTGGGCTGTGTGTGGAGGTTATTGTTTCTGCTGTGTTTTCTATTCTGCTGTTGAGTGGAATAATAAAAAGACATTGCAACTGCAAGGAAACCCTCTGCCAAGAGTAGAGTTGTACACAGTTTCTAAAGCGAAAAGGTTTCTATAAGAGGCTTTGTGCCCTTCACTTTCCTTCAACGGTTGGTTGACACTCATGAATGCACTGAGCTGATCTGAACCCACTCAAGCTGGGGACGTTCTGTTAAACCGTTTTATTTTGTGTACACACTTGCGTGCACGTGTGCGCATGCATGCATGTGCTTGAGTGTGGTTCAGGCCCTTGGGCCATGAGAAGATTGCTGGTCTTTCGTGCGGGCACACAGCGTTATGAATGGAGGCTGGTTGGCAGTGTGACCAGCAGCCAACACATTTACTAAGTGGCTGGCATTGGTATGAGTAGGCTGGCATTGCCCAGTAAACAGCCCCTGATGACGTGACCTGAGCTGGAGCCAGCTGGAGGCTACGGCGACGTTCCAGTCTAAAATGCGGCCCCCTCCTCCCCCGTGTCCCCTTTAGTTAGCGGGTTGCGAATTTTAAGAAGCTTGTCTTATTGATCATTAACCAAGACTCCTCAGGACATCCAAAATGTTTCTCTGCCAAAACTTAATAAAAACTGCTGAATCCTCTGTTGAATGCGTTCTCTGGCCTGACAGTTTGTGTTGGGTGAAGGGCTCAGCAGTTGTATCTGCTTGGGAACAGATCCTGGACTGCACAGGAGAACAGTGCCATCTAGATGTAGGGCAGCATGGAACTGCGCCCAAACAGTAACAACGGCCGATTTAACGGCCTTCAGAGTTACTGTGCCAAGTTGTGGTGAAAGTGCATTTAGGATCGCTCCTGCTTGTTGTGAGAGCTCACACCATAAACCAGGCTATTTTAGGTGCTTCCAAGAATTGTAAGAATCCTGTTAGGATTCTTACAATTCCTGGATCCACCCACCTAATCCACCCATGATGGTTTTGCCACAGGGCCTGTAACAATATGCCATCTATTGAGTTAATTCCTTAATTTTAGGGTGAGTCAGTTGGCAATAGATCTAAAACGCAGCACTGAAGGTGAATATTTCTGAAAGGAGGTTCAATGATAATGTAGAAAAGCATTTTTATGATATCTTACTGTAAAGTCCATTCAAATTGGACTTGTATGCAAAAATGGTACTGAAAAATCTGTATGTGACTGTTATTCATGTACAGACAGGAAAGGGAATTCTTTGCTCACAGCCTGTATTTTGCCACCAGTGTGTTTTGATTGACTCAGATTGTTGTTATTCAGATGCTTTCATGTTAGATAGAGGGATTAAGTTGTGTTATCACAACCATTAACTCTGACACATGGGTTTACAGAAGACAGCTTCATGTTTGCGAGATCCATCCATCCTTGATACACAGTGATGTCTGTTTGTGTTTTTTCTTTGTGTATTATCTCAGAACAGGACAATATTAACTCATTGCACAAATTATAACGTATTGGCCTCAGTGGCTGTTGTGTTCAAAAATATTCCAGACAGTCACTTTATTTATAATTTTACCAACCAACTACATTTTTGGAAATGGATAGGACCTTCAAATAAGTGTTGGTTACTTGCCAAAGTGGCTGGTAGAGGAGACATACTGTACTATCATTTGGCTGGTGTTAATTTCCCACCCTGGTGGCCTAGCCTGTTTCTGAAGGCTGTAGACGGTCAACCAACATCGGTTGCCTCTGTAATGTGGTGGGACAAATATAATGCAGCCTTTGTCGAAGACCTTGGGCCTGGCACTCTTCTCTCCTCGCCTCTTGTTGCAAGATAGTTGCTGCTTACACTTCAAGGAACAAAGGACAAGCTTTGTTTAGGTCCAGGAGAGAAAATACATCATTTACTGCTGTGTGGGAAAGGGGGGTCATAGCCCAGGCACAGAGCAAAGACAGAGACAAACAGAAAAGCATAAGAGAGAGAATAAAGAGCAGATGGAGCAGGGGGTTCCCCAAATTTTTGAGTAGCCAGCCAGATGGGAAAAGTAACCAGCTAAGGGATGTTTGTGGCGGCAAGATACATTTTTCCGGTGATGCCACTTTTTACCAAACCTTAAATATGTTTATGAAAGCATGACAATTAAAATAACATGAATGAACATTTTTATTAAAGGCTCAATGCTCAATTGAAAAATATACGGATAATCTTTATTAATTGTGAATGTTTAATGTATTTTCTTGAGTCAATGCAGAATTGCATTTTTTAATTGTAGGAAATAAGTAGGCTAAAACAAAAATATTATAACAAATCGTAATAAATATCAGAACAAAGTTCATATTTTAGTCTTCTCAGAGCAATACTGGATCTCTCTCCTGAGTACTACTGCACTCAGAACTGAGATCCAATAATTATGGGAACATAAATCAGTTTAAATAATGAGGAAATGCCCCAATTTTACATGGTCATAACACCTGCATACTGGGGCTTTAACAAACCCTCCTAAAACAGAAGCCCCTATGATCTTTCCCTGTTCCTCCCTTTACTTCTCCCATCTATATTTTGAACATTGGCAGAATGGAGTCAGTGTGCAAGTGGGACTTGTCAGGATAACTTGGGTGGCAACATCAAAATCAAGGACCAGAATGGCTCGCACAGATTAACATGACGTTGTTCAGTCAATAGCCTCTTTAGACCCCCCCCCCCAATCCAGTCCGGTGTAGCAGAACCGGACTGGATAACTTTTTGTTATGTGAGGTAAGGTGAAACACTACTATCATTAATTTGAAAGAGACAGAGGTAAGTGTTGTGAGACATTCTCAAATTTTCTATCCAGTCTGTTTCCTCAACATTGTGGTTGTTCCTACCAGTTCTGCGGTCTTCGGTGCAAATGTTGCTGTTAAAACTATCAAGTCCATGGCGTGAAAAAAGAGAATGTGACGCTGGCAGTGTGTACGTAGCCTTACAGACATTCAGTTATAAAAGTGGCCGGCCAGACAGAGGTGGGTAGATGGCTAAATAGCTGGCAGCCGGCGCTTGGGGAACCCCCTGGATAGAGTAAGGGAAAGAGGAGAAGGCTTTTGTCGCTTGTTTCTGCAGTGGTAAAAAGGCCAGTTTATTTTTCTAGCAAATAGTTTAGCTTCTCTTGGGGTCCATTAGGTTATCATCACCAGGTTAAAGACTGCAGCTGTTTGCTCCCAAACTGTTACCAAACTGTATGTTGAACAGTGTGCAGATATCTGCAGATATTGCTGACTAGGCCTTTTCATCATACATCCAGGCTCTGTTTTTATCCTAGATGTTTCTGCCTATGTTTAAAGGCTGTTTCCCCAAACAATTCATTTCTTTCAATCGTTCATGATCTTCCATGACTCACTGACCGTTTTTGACTGAATTTTAAGCTTGTATTTGAAAGTTCAGCGTTGAGTGCTTGACCCTGTACAACCTTTTCACTTCTGTACAGTAATTTCTCCAGCGAGGCGAGCCAGGCCAACCTCTACGGACCTCCTAACCAATCAGAAGCAGCTGAAGCGGCAGCCGGAGGTGCGGCTCCTCCCCCCTCCTCTTCGTCTTCGTCCTCCTCTCCTCCGTCGTCCTCGGCCTCAACCTCAGCCTTCTGCCCCATCGTCCCCTCCTCCCGACACATCGTGGAGCGTCAGCCCCGGATGCTCAACTTCAGGGTGGAGTACCGGCAGCGCTCTATAGAGGTGGTGCTGGAGGAGGGCAGCACAGTCGGTGAGCAACACACTCACACACACTCACACACAGATACAGGAAACTTTTTTTTTTTTACATACTGCCATCTTGTGGATAAATGTTAAACTGAAAAGTACATTTATTCTGTATCTGTCCTCTCTCTTATCTCCCTCACAGGCGAAATCAAACAAATCCTTGAGACAGAGCTCGGGGTTCCAGTGTCCAAAATGCAGCTGAAGGGCTGGAAGAGTGGAGATGTATCCGACAGTGTGAGTTTATGGCCTTTACAAATTATTTAGTTACAAACTTAAAGGTGTAAGTGCAAAAACAAAAGGAAAAGAAAGGAAAGAAGAGCACTGATAATGGCATGAGCTGAAACGGTTGCGCCTATAGCCCTTTTTACTCCCTTGTGTTTTTGCACTTAAACTTTGTCCCTGTGTCTTGCTGAAAGTAAATGTGATTATTTTGTCCAGCTAAATTTTGGCGGTGTGCGGAATGTCTTGAATTTTACTTCATCTGAAAGTTAATTCCCTACACTAACACTGATTCATCAGAGTGCAACAGTATTCTTTTGTATTTAGAAATTATTATAATACAGACGCTGCCGATAGCGGTGATGGCTCATGAGTATAAAAGGCTGTTTCCCTTCTTTAAATGGGATTGAAAAGTTTGCCATTGTCAGGTATAGATAGAACTCTTTGAAGTGTTAGAAAACAATATATGACATTAGCTGAACACTTTTATCCAAAGTGCCTGAGTGCATACTGTACATCTTTAGCATGGGTAGCGTAATGGGAATCAAACCCTTAACCCTGACAGTGTTGGTGCCATGTTCAGTTCACTAAGCTGCAGGACCACATCGTTACAAACATTAGTCTCTGGAGTAGACCTGTTGCCTCCCCCAAAACAACAGCACTACTTGAGACAGGATGTTTGAGCCCAGTTTGCCCTAACTTTTGAATTATTATGAGAGGTGACAGTTTATAGAGCTTGATGAACTAACTTCAGATGTACTGAACCCAGTTTTATTCCCTCACTTAACAAATCATTGCCTCCACAGCTATAGAACCTTCATAGTGAATAGTAAATTGTGTGTATCTATATATGTGTGTGTGTGTGTGTGTGTGTGTGTGTGTGTGTGTGTGTGATCAGACGGCGCTGAGAAGTTTACACCTGCCCAAGAACAACAGCCTGTACGTCCTGACCCCAGACATTGCCCCTACTGCCAGCACCAGCCAAAACAGGTATGTAGCCCAGTACTCTTGTTTAACTCTTTTTGTATGTATAATCATGAAAAATCCTCCAATTCTCATCCTTCAACACACACACACACACACACACACACTATGAAATATAGTGGTACTGGCATGAGCATAGTACCTCATAGTGAACACCAGGTGGCACTCTAAGTCCAGTTTTGGAGAAGTTGCCTCCAGCCAACAAATGCCATTTTCATTGGAGTATTAAGAGACATTTGACCCACTGGTGCATATGTATTTTCTCGCATCCGTTGTGACATTTTGAAAGGAAAGCCTGCTGCCGTGTTAAATAATGTAAATAATAATTTCCTCTGCCTTATTTGTATCTTTCAGCCTGACATTGTTGCTTGCTGAAGGGTGTTTTACTTATTATTATTCAGAGATTGTGTGTGTATGACATCCACACTACATATTTCATTTTGTTTTTCCTTTTTCTAATATATTCCAGTCTATCACACTGGTGATGATACCTAGTGACAATAGAGATTTGGTGAGAAAGCTCCATTAAGCCAGCGTTCTCCATCCAGGGGTTATTCTGCTCATATCAGTGAATGCGTGGCGGTATTAGCAACCTTTCCTTCTGAAATGTCAGACTGCTCAACATACAGGTAGAGCAGTAATCCAATCACAGATGGCAGTTGAATGTGTGATCTTTCTTTCATCAGTGTCAGGTAAACATCATCCGAAGAAGGAAAGCTTGCCCATGATAGTCAGATTCCTCCCCTCATTGCACCTGCTTATTGTAAGGCAGCAAAGACCATATTTAGTTTAATTTGAGGATAAGAGCATTGGACTGGACACCACAGTTATATTTTGTTTTTAACGTGTGTATATTTGGGTATATACATGTGTGCATCTGAGTGTAAGATTGCATGTGTGTGAATACATATTTTTGTTGCTGCTAGTATTATATGTTTATATTGTTTGAGTGTGTTTAGTGTTCAGATGTGCTTGCCAGTGCGTGTATGTGTGTGTGTGTGTGTGTGTGCGTGTGTGTGTGCTGGGTGTCATCATGTTGATTACAGAGACACTATGAGGCCCGGGACCCGAGGAGATGAGGACATCTATGCTACTGCTTTAGTAATTATTAAAAGGGGTGGCTCATGATTTTTAGGAGCCTGTGCTGTTGAGCACTAATCAAGCTCCCTCTGAGGACATTACATGTTTTTTTCACACCAGATTTTTTTTCTGACATTTTGGCACCACCCTCTTGGCAGCATTTGCTAGCAGTTCTAGTGCAAGTCAATGGGGGAATGAAACCATTTCTCTCAAAATCACATGCAAGTGTTGTCAAACATTTCTATTATCCTTAATATAACTATAGCGTGTGGCAGTTAATGAAATGGGTTTCATGTTTATTTTGAGAGATCTGGCTTCAAACCCAATTCACTTGCAGTAGTTATACTAACAAAAGGCTCACAAGAGCCTGGGGCAAATTTTTCAGAAACAAAACCATGAGCATGAAAACCTTCTGAATGAAGTAACGGGGGATTGGTTACTGATCAACGGGATAGGCTTAAAAATATAGATCCCCTAAAACCAACAAAACAAACATCTTCATCAAAACATTTTTAAAATCCATTTCTGTTTAGGAGTGTTGCCAGGTCGGGTAGGGGCGACCTCTGATACCTCTTAGTACAGCATCTTGGGTTGAACAGTTTGTTTGCATTGTATCTGATCATATTATAAGATGATCTGAATTGTAAGGTGGTCTGGTAGATTTTTCAGTTTAATGGAATTGCCCACATCACAGAAAAAGAAAACATTTCGGTAGGATCACACTTATAGATCTTTTGACTAATTTCAGTGGCATTCCTTCCAGATACTTTGAGTCATTTATGCATAGTGTGTCTAGGGTCCTTGCATCAACCTGAGACACTGTATTCAAAATTAAAATTGCCTTACCCCACATTTCCTCATGTTAGCAACCATGCAAGCAACCACACATCACCAGAACAGTTGGGAAAAGAGAAGTCATTTGGCAGTTTGCCGCTTTGCCTGCTAGTTAGGCTAAGTGGTAGTTATGCTGTGTTGGCAGCTAATGGCCTATATCTCCCCGGTCCTCCCTCCCTCGCTCTCTGTTCTCTCTCTCTCCTCTTGTCTTCTCACTCCCCCAGTAACCGCTGTGTCTTTTTAGCAGCACCGTTTCCATTTCTCCAAGTGTCATCGATATCATTTTGGGTGTCAGAAGCTCATTATTCTGTGTCAACTATTTTGGTGGAGGACAGTTGGGGTTAAAATGGAGGGGGGTGCTGTGTGTGAGTGTATGTGTGTGTGTGTACAGTGACCCTGTTGTCATGCTGGGAGAGGCTAGGTGACAGATCACAGAGCAGGGAGGAGCAGTCCCCTGTAGAGGGACCAGACAAGCTGTTAGCCTGCAGTAAAAATAAACCCTGGTCACACCGTATGCCCGCAGTACACACAATCTGTGTGCAAATTTGTTGCAGTAGACAAAGCTCAGTCCCAGTACAGGGTCACATCCTCAACCAAGCTGCAGGTACGGATGCACACCAATGCAAGGTACTAACAAGTTGTGATAAAATTGCACTGATCTGACCCATTACTTTTACTTACAAAAATGATAATCCCAATTATTTTGCTTAATATTGTGACCATGATTATTAATCACAATTATTTGTCTAATTTCAGAATATAAATGTATTTTATTGCACTCTTGCACCTTAACTTATATTTTCACTTCTTCAGTAACCACCACTTTTTCAGTGCATTATTTCTTAAAGTAGTAGCTAGTAGTAGCTAGAAAGTTTTCACTCTTACTGTCTTTCTTAAAATTAAAAGATTTTTTTTTATATTAATATAATTACTGGTTTAAAGTATTTTGAAATGACTGATGTTAATCCACTTTTAGGAACTAAAACAATGTTCACGTTCAGACTGGGAAAGGATTTTCCTCTCTAACGTTGGGCCAGTCCATTCTTTTCTACTTTGCTCGTCACCACGTTTTTCCAAAGTCGGTCTATATGAGGTTTCTCTTTCTGTCTTGGGTCACATGGCTACACGCTGCACATTCAAAGGTTGTGATTAGTCACACATAATGAAAGCACTCTATATACCTCATCGGGACGTTCAAACAGTTACATACTGCTGAATTACAAGATTATTAATCATGGAGACATAAAATTGAGATATATGAATATCTATGATTAATTGTGCAGTCCTACTTTTTCTTAACAATGCACCAGTTATACCACACCACTCTCGCATACTATGGCTTGTTAACAAAAAATAAAGAAAATGTGTATAGTTTTTGTTATTGCCATTATTAAAGGTTTTAGTAGTTACTTAAACTCTATGCTGCTGATACTATTGTATCAATTTTTTCCGTTAAAATTACTTTCTTTAATTCTATATTTTGAATCAGAATAATGAAACTGTTTCTTTATTTCACCTTATTTTGAAAGGAATGGTGATTTATCCACAAATTGCAGTATCTGGCAATAATTCTGACACATGTAATATAATATAGCCCACTACATTTTATAGAGCATACCTACATCCATATTTGCTAATGTATACCTTGAGTCGAGTTTTAAAGACAATTACCCACCCAAACTTTATTTCCACATTCATATCTGTTTTCTTCATATTGTTGCTGAATAAAAGAGCAAATGTGCCATAACTGATAATGGCCCTGGCAATTACTCTGTAGAGCTCGTCTCATTCAGCACACACACTTAAACCAAACCGACTGATTAAATAGTGATGCATTATCGTTATCATCCCGCCGAGTCGACTCATCTTAGTTCTCTTGTTTGATTAGAAATAAATCTCGAGGCTTTGGGAGATTTTGCACTGTGCACCAATCCATCCCAGGTAGTTATTTAGTTAGCGATGTGATGTGCAGTTAGTACTGCCATGTTAAAGCCTGTTCTAAAGAAGGTTTTTCTCTGTGGCCATGTTGACGACTGCCTGTGAATACAAGAGGGTGTCGAGGAGGAGCTAATCTCCTGCATAAATGATGAAGGCCTGATGAATATTTTAATGGCACCCCTTTTCCTCCTCGTTTATTCTCCGCTCCGGCTCTCAGGAAGCGTGTTTGTTTAATGAAAGGTTATTTTAATTTGAACTCTCAAAGAAATTTGAAATTGCAAAAATGATTCATTAGGCGTTGGGTGTTTGTTTCGCGGCTTCCTGTCCCTTCCCCCCCACCCCCCTCCCTCTGTGTGTCAGCTATCCTGTAGCAGAGATACAGATGCTTTAGGGAGTTAGCTAGCTGGCTGGCTAAAGCTGCACTGATGGAAAGTATCTAACAGCTAGCATGCTGATTAGCTTTGGGACAAGATGGCAGACCAAAACAGAGCAGAGCCTGAACGGTTTCGCATCCGTCTGTTTTGTTGTGGATGCAAAATGTGGAGGAGGTAAGAGGACCTTGTGTGTTGATGAGACCTCCTGTGTATTAGAGGTTGGACTCAGGCAAGGTGGTCAGTTCAGTGTGTGTTCTCCTGGCTAGTGTGTGTGTGTGTGTGTTTTAAGGGGTTGATAAAGTGTACATCAGTGGGTGGGTGTGTGTGTGTGTGTGTGAGGTTGGGTGGGTTGTGCATGTGAGAAAGTCTGTGTGTATGGGTATTTGTGTTTTGCAGGCACATGTCACATTGTGTGTGCGTGTGTGTGTGTGTCTGTGTGTGTCTCTGTGTCTGGCAGTGCTAGTTTAATAAGGTCTAGAGTCTGCTCTGTGCCGCGGGGACCCACAGCGGAGGCGACGGGCTTACCTCAGAATGAAACCAATCTGTTTAGCCTGCTCTTCTCCCCTGCAAAACGCTCCATTTTCTCTGTCCATAAAGTTAAATGACATTTTCCTCCCGGCACCCTTATGCCATGTCAAGTACCTCCTGAGAGGTTGCAGGCCGGCCCAGATGTCGCTGTGTGTGTGTGTGTAGAGAGAGAAAGATAGCTCCAAAGGCAGAAGCAAACACTGAGACATCCACCCTGCAACCCTGCACTGCTTGGGGGGCCTGCGACTATCAGAAGACAGCTGCTTTGAAAACATCAGTGATGGAAGCGGAGTCGAGACTCAGGGATATTACACCTGAAACATAGCTTTATCTCTTCTGGTTTATGTATGAACCATCAGACCTCTTTAGTCAGATGGGGACTGAGGTGCAGCATTGAGATGACTCATTACGAATCGCAGTTTTTTCCCCTGAATATTTGTACTATAGAATACAGTGAGTGATCCGGTTTTTGAAAGTAAATCTTGAACAGAACTCCACCCACGCAGCCACCAAATGGCTTGTCAGCCTGCCATAAATGACTGATAAGATGTTCCTTTTTTCTCCTTCTTTGCTCGCAAGGACAGAGTAACACTTCCGCTCAGTTTACCCTCTATCTCTCTCTGTTTAGGAGTCTAGCTGCCTGCCAGCAGCAGCCCGGGACTGTGTCCAAACAAATCATGACGATATTAGCTAGATCCTTATTTATGTGTCCCTACTCCTCTCTCTCTCTCTCTCTCTCTCTCTCTCTCTCTCTCTCTCTCTCTCTCTCTCCCCCTCTCCCTCCCTCTCTCTCCCTCTCTCTCCCTCTCTCTTGCTCGCACATACACATACTCACACACGCACACACACACACACACACACACACACACACACATATTATCTCCCTCTCCTCCCTTCTGCTCAGCCCTATTACATATGCATCCATCCTTCCCACTCCACACATTTCCAATCTTCCCCGGTTAGCTACAACAAACATTACATTTACATATTGATTTCGTAGTTTTAGTCAATGTAAATATGCTGTCATTACAGTAAATTTGAGCTTCTGTTAACATAAGCTCGTCCAGATCTGCGCAGATTAAGGCTGTGATTGCATAATTAATGTGTGCGCTACATATTAATTCCCCCGTCCCTCTCTTTCTCTCTCCTCTTCCTCCTCTCCTTGGGTTCTGAGCCCTGATTAAGTGCCTGCCTCGGCCCTTAAGCCTCCCATTGATATTCAGCCTCACAGACCCAGCGTTTGCTCAAAACGCTACTTAACCTCACAGCTTATTGTAAATGAAGCTTCCAAAAGTTGATTCCTCCCCCCCTCCGCCTCTACGTGAAGCACACAAAGTGTCTGCTTTTGCATTGTTCACATCCTCTCCGTCACGGCTCTAAGCTACTGAGCAAGAGACGGTACCAGTCCAGAAACTCTGCCCCTTCAAGCCCTTTCGGACAGGTCTTTCTCTTTCTCTCGTGCCAGGCCTCTATTTGGGAAGAAATCAATGCGTGGCGTCGACTGCAAGGTTGTTGACGTCTCAGAGTAGTGGTTTGTTGAATCACCAGTAAACAGCTTGTGTGTGTGAGTGCTGTTTTGGCACACCAAAGTTTGTTGTCCATGCTGTGAAGGGAGAAATGGAAATATGTGGTCATTTTTAGCTCATGTGTCATTATCGAACAGTTATTTTTGTTTAGTTATTTTTTTTTTCTTTTTTTTGTTTTGAGGAAGTCCCTTGGATTTTTATATCTCACCTGCATAAATTGTTTAGTAATTGGTTTATCTTCATTCTGTTGTTTTATCTTTGTATTTTATCACAGTTTTTTCACATAGCTTCTATGTGTTATCACTTTGCAAAGCAACTAAAACCTACAAAATCAATTTTTTTTATTGAAATGGAAGACAATTTCACCCTGTAAACTGTGATGCCGATGGAGATTGGTGTAGGTTAGTTTAGTTTAAAGGGGTGTTAAGTAACTTATGACTTTTGTCGACTTCTATTGGCAACCACGAAATTACAAGATCAACAGCTCTCTGGCGCAGCTTATGGTAGCCTGTAATTGACAAAAATAATGAAGTCACATTTTCATAATAGAATGAGTAAACGGTATGAATGAAATGAGCTGCGAAGCCGCTCGCTTGCTCGTAGTACCGTCCTCCGTCTTTGAGAAGCTGCCAGAAATTTCAGCACCTGGCAAAGTAATCGTTGAGTCATTGGAATCTATCAAATCCCTATCAAACCTCAGATATAGTGACTTTGTGCTATCGGACAGTAAAATCTTACTTAATGCACCTTTTTAAAGAAGATATTGAAGCCTCTGCTGGGTTTTCCTCTGTGCCTGTTTTATAACCACCATGTTTGATAGCACTAATAGCAGATTGTTGTGGACTCCATGCTGTTACTGTGCAGGTGGTCATAGCTATGGCGGCCTGCTGTGCTGAGCGGAGCTGTAGCCAGGCTTGTTAAGGCACAGCCAGTGGAGTGGGCTACTAGCCCCCGGAGGAGGGACAGCAGTCGGCCTCCTCCCTCCGGCTCAGCAGGCTACCATGAGCTGACTAGTCTCAGCTTGCCCTTCACTTGACTCCAGCGCTGTTAGTGATAATGTTTGTGTTTTTCTTTTGCCCCCTTCTTTCTTTTCTGTGTCACTTCATTATTATGCCCCCCTCTTCCTCATTTCTTCTTTCTTTCTTTCCACCCCCCTTTTTCCATTCCTTATTTCCTTGACTGTGTTCATCCCTCTTTCTTTCTTTCTATCTCTGTTCAGTGCTCTCCAAGAGTCGCTAAACCAGAACTTCCTGCTGGTGATCAGTCACCGCGAGGCCCAGAGGGACTACAGCCTCAACTTCCCCGGCTCCAGAACCATACAGGAGGTCAGACTCACACACACACACATACACACACACACACACACACACACACACACAGACACACACACAGACACACACCATACAGGAGGTCAGAAACTCACTAACCGTATTGGATGTCAGAAACAAACACATGCAAGCATGCACACAAACCATAGAGGATATCAAAAATGCACACACACAATATGGAGGGTCAGAAACAAACCCATATATACACATACACACGCACACACACACACACACACACACACACACACACACACACACACACACACACACACACAGTGCCGTAGCGCCTTTCTACATCGGTGCTATAGGCCAATATAGCGCAGGACAGTCTGTCCCTTGTCAAAAATAACAAACTAGAGCGTCCACACCTACAGTCTAAACACCCTGTCTCTGTCAGTCTCACTTTCCCTCTCTCACGGACTCTCACACATACTTAATATTATTCTACCTGATTCTACTTTCCCATAATGCAGCTTTCATTCCATTTGCCAAACATTGCTAGTCTATCTCAGCCATCGATTCATTATTCATCACAAATGATCACATTTCCGAGCACATAATTACTCTCACAGCTGCGGTCTGGTACACTCCCCCTCTTTTCCTCCCCACTCCCCCCACCCTGCGTCTCTCTCTCTCTCTGTCTCTCTCTACAGTCTCAACAGTAGAGGAGGCGGTCTAAATGACTGAACACTGTTTGATCTAGGCATGTGGGAGCAATGGAGGGGGACTGAGAGTCCATTCATTTTCTTCATCTGAAACTAAACAATGGATTTGGTAGCATATGAAATATTCATAGTTATTCATACTGGACCCCAGTGTGAAGGCAGTCCGCCTTCCTGCCCATCATTTATTACTGTCACAGCTGCATCCAGATTACAGGGTTGAAGAGCATGTGTGTGTGTGTTTGTTTATATGTGAGTGTGACTTCTTTAGAGCTCATATCCGTGCTCCCCTTCATTTTACATAAATTAAATTAAACATTAATTAAATTAAATTAATTAAAATAAACATCTCATCTTCATAAGTAGATTTTAGCCTCGCTCTGTTCCTTCACACCCTCTTCCTTCACCCCCCTCCTCCTCCTGCGCACACTCCTGCCTTGTCCTGTCCTGTTCTAACTCCCCTGCAGAGAGGGAGACCTGAGCCGGCGTCATTTATTATTCACAGTGGGTAGCCTGCTGTCACAGGTGAGGGGAAACAAGCTCCCCAAGGACCGAGTGGGAAGGATAGAGAAGTCCCTCTCTTGATCATATCTCACAGGCAAATTAACTGATCATCATTTGTACTGAAAACATTGATCAATGGGATCTGTCAGAATTTAAATATCACTCTGTAATTATATTCCTGTCTGTGGTGGTTTTGGATCATTTTGACTTCCTATTTTTCAGATTGGGTTTCCTTTATGGTCCGTGCCTGTTACATCTAGGCTAATTATTTCTTCTCTCACTTATCAGCAATTTGATTCCACTCGGTGAAATTGGTTCTTCCTAAGCCTCGTGGCTTTGTCCCCTGTTCCCTACAGCCGCTGCTGCCTGGGCCTGGCTCCTCAGCGCGGGTGACCATTACTGTAATAATAATCAGGCTACTAGCAGGGCTTGTAATGGTGCTAATTGAACAGATTAGTACAGCCAGGTTCTGAACTGGAGGAGGCAACTTTCCTCCCTGCTTTTCTCTCCCTCCTCCCTTACTCTTTCCTTCTCTCCCTCCCTCTCTCCCTTTCTCCTCCCTCCTCATCTCTCTCTCTCTTCTCAGGCAGATGGTTTTGATGAGCGCCCACTGTGAACCTTAAGTGTTTCTGCTGGGATTACAAACACTGGGGAGGGGTCCCTGTGGTGTGGGAGGGGGGGACCATGGACACAGAAAGGAGGGAAAGGACTGCTGGCTTGGTGGGGGGGCTGTCAGGGGCCATAGGGGATGGAGAAGGGACAATGCGGGCTCAAACAGGCCTCCATGTCGTGGTCTTTTCCTTACGCATGCTTGTCTTTAGGCATCCTGAGGCCCCCTGCGGTGAAAATGAGGCCCAGAACTTTAACCTGCATAGATCTGGACTCTGTTTGCCCCATGTTGACCATACTCTTTATATATTTACTCTTTAGTCAGGGAACAGGCTCCTTTCCTTTTTTAATACTGGAATGTGTTAGGACGTAATACGTCATTACAGCATGTGTACACACCATCTGGAGACTGAAGAAAGGGTTCAATAACTAGTGTGGAGAGCTACAGGTGCAATTGGCTTGCGAGTAAAGGCAATCAAATAGTGTTATAGTTGTGGGTGACCTCATTGAAGTTGCTTTGGAGTAATTGTTGACGCTCATAGTAAGGACTAGGAGTGGTGTGTGGAACGGTGAAATAAAGACATAAGACAAAGACACAAACAAGAGGGGGGTTGCATTTCTCTCATTATAAGAAGACCTGAGAATGCAACAAAGAAGTAACACCATATTCAGCCAGTCTGCCTCTCCTTTCTGCTCATACTGTGTCCACTCACAGACACATATGGACTCCACTACAGAGCACCTTTCTCTCCCTGTTCTCCCTTTTGTCTTAGCTGAAGACTAGCCGATGGTCCCTGCTTGTGCATATCAATGGGGATAGAGTCCTGTCTTCTTGTTTGTCTTTGCCAAAGGCTCTGGCTTTGCCTTGTGGCTCCCAGGGAACTGCCCCCCTTCTCTATTCCTTCATTCTCCATCCCTCTCCCAGTGTCCCTTCTCTACCCTCTCCCTCTCCATCTCTACAACCCAGGGCTGTGTAGACTCTGATTGGCATTCCCAGACAAGAGTGTGGGGGTAAGTTGCTGGCTAGCTCGCGGGCTAAGCTGGAGAGCAAATGTTTGCCAGGGAAGTAGAGGGTAGAATAGGGGTGGCCGCTGGGTCCCGGGCCGTCCGTGACCAGACCAGTTGTCCTAGGGATTTCTCTCCTCTACTGCCCCGCGGGGCTGGGCCTGGGCCCCGTCCCTACCCCGCAGCTGGGGGACATATAGGAACCAAACGCAGGCGGGACAACAGAGCAGAAAGAAGGAAGGATAGATAGAAAAATAGGAATGAAAGAAAGGCATCTGGTGCCCAGGGGACACAGAGAAAGAGAGCGAGAGAGAGAGCTTGTGACTGTTTAACGGCAACCTTTTCTTCTCTTTGATTTCCTTCCAGCCAGGGATTACAGGCACTTGGCATTTACAGTGATTGGATCATTAATTTTGCCGTGAGGAGTATTGTCCAGCAGTTCAGCACCACAGCCAGTCTAGCAAATGCGGTGTATAACCGGCTCATACATCCTGCTTCATCACAGCCTTAGCAACAGCAGTGAAACAGCAGCATCTTATTTTGTTATTAAGATTTTGATTTAAATTCTGATATTCATACAGACATTCCCTTTACATTTTAGCTTCTGCAAGCTCATAGTCCTGTATGTAGTTCTGGTCATACAAAATAATTTTTTTTTACCATGTAACCATTTTGGTGGACACATTTTATGAACCGCTGGACTCAGTGTTGGTGTCACGCTCTACCCATTAAGTTATACAGCTCAGTATCCTGTAATGATATCTGAACAATAGCCCATTATTTTATGTGTAAAACAAATGTAAGTCAGTAATTATAAGCTACCAATTACCATGTCAAATTTGACATTCAGAATCAGTGAAATAAGAAATAGAATCATTCAATTTGTTGTAATTTAACTTATTTTCACCAGTGAGATGGGTTTTATGGCAGACAGGGGGCAGCATTAGACAGTACTGATCCCCACAGTATGGCTGCTGTGGCCAACATATTCACACTATGGGGCATTGTGACCGAGGTCTAGGCACTACAACGAAAACTTAGGCTACCTATAGAAATGAGGGCCAAGGCATTGCGTCACTTTCTCTCAATCTGCTATATTTTTTTGCATCACTAAATTTGAATGCTTTATGTTAAACCTCTTTGTTCTTTTTTTTAAGTCGTTGATACTTTGCATCAGATTGTGCTCTGAGTGCCATCCTTTTCAGTCAGTTGGTCAGAAAAGGTCTCTGTAATTAACTGCAGTTTCTGGCTGTGTAGTTTCAGGTGGTTAGGCCTGCTGTGTAGCTGTGTTGTCTTTCTGTGGTGAGGTCAGGTTATTCGCTGCCAGGTGGGCCTTTCACTGTCTGCCTCCGCTCTTTCCTCTTTCCTCCTCCTCCTCCGCCTCTCACCTTCACTCTCTCCATGGTGGGCGTTAGTTTGTTTTTTCTCTGATGCTGCTTTAACCTCTGACTGCAGCCTCTTCATTACTAGTGTTTATGCCTCGCCTCTCCTCTCTTCTCCCCTCTATTCATCGGCTGGCCGGCCGGTCAGTCAAATCCCTGTAGTCCGGCTGGTCAAACATAGATATTACACTCTGTAATAACACTGGCCACCCGGCCTGACCCCAGCCTGCTATCCTGGCCATAGTTTCTCTTCATAAGGATAGGCACCAAGCGGTGTGGTGTGGGATTTAGGATAGGAAGACAGAGGATGGACTGTGTCACTCATTTATCATTGTTCTATTAATGTTTTTTCTCAGTTTATTTGTACTGTGAAGTGCTTTTTCTGTGCCAGCCCAAATAATATATATATTTTGTGAGTGATATCTTCAGATAGAACACATTTTTTGATGCCTTGACAGATGGATAAAGGCTGATTTTGAAACATAATTCTTTGCCATTGGCCATCATAATCTTTTTGGTCTTACAGTTGCTATGTTTGTGAGTTTATGTTCTCAGACAAACACACACATATACACACGCAAAGTGCAGTAATATAAAATACAATAGGACTTGGCGCCCAAGCCAAGTCCGCCCCCACAGCCTTCATAGTTCAATGTTTTGCAGCTCCTTTCCTGCTTTGCCTGACATTGGCTTTGACTTTGTGTTTGTAGCGTTCTTGAAGTTTCCACCTCCGTGACCAGCAGCCTTGCATATGCCCAAGGATACATCTCTCCCCAGTGCCGCTTCCAAAGACAGGATTTGACCTGTGTGTGGAGGGAGCTTTCCTCCACAATAGACAGTTTTCTCAGCATCAGTGTCCAGCCCCGCGGGCCTACAGGGCAGCATTCTGCGGAATTAATGCACTAGAATCCACGGCCGCCAGCACTCAGACGCCGACGGGGCTTTGATCACCTTCGGCCGGCGCACATCAGGCTGGCGTTAGGGCTTTAAACCAACAACCCACTGGACGGTGTAACACGGCGCTCGGCGGGACAGGCGCGGCTGGCTGCTAACTGTTTAAAAGCACGGAATGTTATTAAGTGATGCAGATACAGCGTCCGCGCATGAATGGGAGAAGAGAAATACTGTTCATTTCAGAGCGTGGGGCTGTTGTTGCTGGGCATTAGCCGAGGCATCCGAAGAATGCCGATAACACTGGCTTTCTTTTTTCTGCCCCCCCCACCCCACCCCTCACTTCTTTTGACTCATCTTCTCCTTCATCCTCTTCCTCCATCCTTGTTATTCCCCATGTCGCTGAACAGAGACTACCATCATGTAGCTCTTGCTATATTGTATTTACTGTATTAAAATATTCTTAAATTGCAGCACTTCTTGCTTGTGGAAATATATTCCACATGCACACTTTGATTAATCATAATGATGTTTACTTTCATTTAATTTTAATAGTGCCCTTTTTATGACAGAATTACTTTTACAGCGGGCCAGAAGTTAAGGAGAGATTCAGAGAGCTGAGTAGTGATTTATAGTTGTGCTGTTTGTAGTTTGTTTTATCCTTTCTAATCACTAGTTTTGTGTGGATCTAATGTCTATATCTTTGAATATACAGTAGTGATTTTACCTTATATTTGTGTCTGCAGGTGAAGAGGAACATTTCAGACTTGACCAACATCCCAGTGCGGCACCAACAGTGGGAGGGATGGCCTGCCTCAGCATCTGATGACTCTGTAAGTCACACACACACACACACACACACACACACACACACACACACACAAAAATATATTCATGAATTAAACAGTTGTTAGCCACATATATAACAGCTCTACGGAAAAAATCTGGACATTTGTCTTGACATTGCCGTGGAAATATGCCTATAGCACATGCTTCCATGTTTGCCCTATTATGTTTTTTTTACATAGCCGTCACCGGTTCATGGATCAAGGACAACAATCTTAAAGGTTGTCAAAAGCCCAACACAGATCAAAGCTCATCGTTATACAGCTTATTGATTTACAATATGTTGAAAACAGTAAATTGCAGTGGAAACTGTTCCACACTCCTGTAATCCATGCTAAAACCATCTGTCAAAAGCAGGAGAGTAAGATGTTGAAGCTAATTAAGATGTCAAAGAGGGTTCCCGTCCCATGTCCTCTATCTGTGGACATTAAAGCTCACATCATTGAGTCTCCCTGACCTCTCCCGCCCCAGGGTCGCTCTTCCCAGCCATTCACCCTGCACACAGTCAAGCTGATCAGAAGCGGCCCTCATACAGAACCTTGAAGAACCCCTGACCCCTTTTGTCTCACCCCTTCTTTGACAGCATATGTGTTCCCATGCTAATTGTATGGGATGGTTTATTATGCTACATTGTGGAGCTGTTGTGCACACATTCTTGTGTTAACCCTCAGCTAACGTTTTTTTTTTGTTTAAGATCTCTGTGATGATTTTTTGGTTTGGAGTATTAGTTTTGACTGTGTCATTTTTTGGTGTTATCATATACCTAAATTGGCTCTATGCCACGGAAGCAATTTGACTACAAAGTTTCTATTTTAGGCTTTAAGTGACTGCATACATTCCTATTTGTGGTCACTAAAGGATAACCTGTTCTGTGTATGCGCTGTTTTGATGGATACACTCTATTCTATGTGCCACCCATTATCCATCATTCAAATACTCTGTCAAAGTGAACGAACAATAACTGCACCTGTTTTTACGGTTTTAAGTAAAGCTTTTAAGATTTAGTGATGAAAGCAAATACATTGTACCCGTTAATGTGCCTGAAAGGGCAAAGGACAAAAGGTTATACGTCCTTTCTCAGTAGCAGATTGTTTGCTTTATTTTGTTGTGTTACAGACAATTCTAAAGCCTTGCAAACCATACAGCGCTGATGTGGATTTATTAATGTTAGCATTATCTTTGTAGACCTTAGGGTAAG
Source organism: Centroberyx affinis (assembly GCF_046629955.1). Taxonomy (NCBI): domain Eukaryota; kingdom Metazoa; phylum Chordata; class Actinopteri; order Beryciformes; family Berycidae; genus Centroberyx; species Centroberyx affinis. The sequence continues at coordinate 236,350 of NW_027280045.1, forward strand.
TGATCAATAACAGCCTGGAATTGCAACAAAAATACAACTCTTAGTTCAAATCTGAAAGCACTTTGTGGGCATGTGGTGCAACGACTGGCCTCAGTTTAGCATGAAACTGCTGTTGTATTATGACACCACATCACTTACTTTTCCAACTTGCAGCCACAACCACTGGCACTGTATGACTTTCCTGTTCACATTAATAGAGGAAGAGCGCTACCCACAGCCCTTTTTAAAAAAAGAAAAATCTTGGTATGTGTTCAGGATGTGGGTGCGCCAAGGTGCAATAGATCCGAGTCTTATCTGATTCTTTTCCTTATATTTACGAGAGAGAGGAAGCATTTCGGCTACATTTGTTTGAAATATCTAATGAATTGGTTTTGTGTATTTTGGGATTTTGACAGGGCTGAAAAAATATAGTGGTTTTGTATTAAGTAAGAAATACTGGAATACTTCATGGCAAGAGTTTAAGAACTCTGCTGCTCTAAAATATAGAAGAAAAGTGGTCTTTATGAAACCTGTTTCCCTCACTTGAATAGCTCAGGGCTTTGAGATCACATTCATGAGGACACTGATTTATTTAAAAAATCTTTTAGATATATGACATTAGTGCATCATGAGGCCTCACTTGGTCAGGTGCAGGAAGACGTATACTAGTAATCCTTGATGCAATGAAAAGAAATGATGAAATAAGACATCTGTACAAGGGTTATCTACACCATACAACCAGGGTAGCCATGCCTAGGCCTTTGCAAAATACCCCAATATATCGCAATAATTAAACAACAAATGGGCTAATAAGATATTCAACAATTTATTCAACTTTGTTTAACTTTCTTCATCTTTATTATGTATCATATTTGGTCTCATAATGTAATTATTTACATTATTTTATATGAATTAAAAGAATTTTGTTGTTGTTCATGAACAATCAGAAATCAGCATTTCAAAGTTTTGCTTTTGAAAATACAAGATAGACACATTTTAAATACACTTTTTAAATTAAATACACAGATTTTTGTACAATTGTTAAAGCAGTATTTGATATTTGCAAAAATGAAAACGTGAAGTGAGTTTGATGTAACCTAACCACTTGACTATAAACCAGCATGACACGTTTATTCTGTCACCAAGCCAGCTCAATCACGCTCAAGTGAGTAATAAAGATAATGTAAAAAACGGTGGAAAACTTTTTTTTTTTCTTTGTACTGATTGTCAGTGAGCCTTGGCTAGTCCCCATAGTAGGTAGCTGTAAATATGATTGCCAGGGATCATGAATAGATTGCAGCTCATTGTGGCTTCGCAGGCCCGGTCGGCACCTGGCTAACAGGGATCTGCAGCGTCTGTGTTTCCTGGATGAGGAGATATTAAAAAGCACAGAGACAGAAGTGTAATAATGGCCTCTGCTCTCGCCCCAGCCCTCTTATTGAAACGTCTGAGGGTATTAACAGAGAAAAGCCCAGGGCCCGGCAGGCGGGCAGGGAGGCAATGTTAGTGCCTAGCTCATTAGCTAGTCTCATCTCCTGGGGTTTGGACCAATAAACATGGCAGCCACAGGCCTCAGATTACGTTTAGCTCTGCACACCAGCCCACTTGCAGTCAGAATCGATTACTACTTAGCTCTGCTTTGCCTTATTGTGTGTGTTTGTGTGTGTGTTTGCTTGCTCACATTTGCGTTTGTGTGGGTGTGCATATTTGTGTTTGTGTGTTTTCGTATGTCTCTGTGTGTGATGGCACTGTAGTTGCTGTAGCAGTTGAGTTGGTGGTTCCTTGCTCAGACCCAGTTGGATGCCACCTCAGCCTGCCTCTGCTCCACAGGCTGCTATATGGCACAACAATTGCACCAACACACTCCCATAGGTGGCAGAAAATCCATTTTTCACACATCTTTCTGATTATAGTTTAGCTAATTGATTGACTTAATTAGGCTATCTATTCCTTCTGTTAATTGTTCCTGTGTTCCGAGAAAGAGCACACTTGAGTGGGGGTATTGTTTGTTGGATTATGTTATGTGTTGTCCCAGCGTAGGAGAGTAGTTTGTTGGAAAGAAATTCTCACCTTTGAGAGAAACTAGTGTTTTTGTTTTACGTCTCCCTCCCTGATACTGTCCCCTCAATGTGTTTCATTGTTTATTGTGCTCCGAACTATTCAAGGCCACGTAGAGAGTTGAAATTGGATCAGGATGGATAATACTCAGGTAGCACTGAACAACCGATCACAGTTTATTCAGTGCACAGGGTTATTGTATGAGGTGTAAGACTAAGGAAGTTGAATGGAAAAGTAAGAAGGGAGAAAGAGTGTAGTCTAAGCTGTGGCAAGGTGAGGTGATGCTCATTTCTAGCAGGCAGATTGTATGGACCCGGGTCAAGCAGTAATGGTAAATATTTCTTAGCATTTATGTAGAACATGGGAATCGCGGCACTGTAAAAAACATACTCCAAAAAAAAAGGAAAGACTTGAGTTATGCCACATTTTTATTGATGGCCACAGCCAACACTTTGTAAACCTGTGCAATGCAACCCAATAATTTCACCCATTCCTTCAAATGTGGCTGCTGCTGTGAATGCCTTCCTTTCCTAAATGTATTGAAATTAAATTGAACATTGTTGTAGTTGTTTTTACTTTTTTTTTCTTTCTATCCATACACACGTATTCCTGTTCAGGGTTATAGGGAGCTTGAGCCTATCCCAGCATGCATTGGTCTATATGCTATAACTGATACTGCTATATTTTTGAATACATTTTTTGGAGTGCTGCCAATCCAGTGTTCTTCGTGGATCCACTGGAAGCCAGTTTATAGTTTTCGGTAGAATACCTAACTAGATGGTTATGCAAGAAAGCACACTGCCATTTGTTTTTGTTTTTAGTTATTGCCATTTGTTTTAACTTACATGGAGCATAAGATCAGGGTTTACCGCATCAGGACAGTTTAGGCAGTGTTGGTCCTCAGTCAGAAAAAAGTATACTAACTGACTTTCAAATAGTTCAAAATTGATGGCACTCATTTTATTTTCCAATGTGGCAAGTCTCATCTATCTGGTACTCCAAGTAGATTAAAACGAATGCTGCAGAATCATTTGCACATACCATCTGACCTGGCTCTGGCACTGTATCCCTCATGATTCCTGTGGCTTTGGCAAAGCTGTTCTGAACAGTGTGGAAAACGATAACAGAGGTTTTGGCAACAGTTGATTTGAGAGGCCAACAGGACGTTAACTCCCCATGCTGTTTGAAATCCGCTGATTGAGCCTCTTCCTCTGCCTCCTCCGTCCCCTTCTCCTTTTCTTCCGCCTTACCTAAACATCCATGGATACAGCCTGAAGCGTTTCCAGACAGGCTTCATCTCATTCGAGCTGTTTTGATTGGCAGTCTTTCCTGCACACCTGTTGGAGTGATTGGCAGGCAGTGGGACATCCTTATTACATCCCCACATCTCTTCATCCCTCCCCCCCTTTCATTGCTTCCTCCTACCCAGTAATTGCTGACATTTATGCAGTGTTTCATGGTGTTTGCTAATGTATTAATGCTGCGGAGCCTCTGAGGTGTCTTGCCTTGTGGGCCAGTGCCTCCCTCTGTTTCCCAGCTTGCATTAATGCAATCCTCCTCTACCTGACGGGGGCCTTTGGAACCGAGGGCTTATTGAGGGGGTCTTGTGGTTGCCGTAGCAACAGGGCTGAGCAGTAAGCTCAGACAGAGCCCCCCCTGTGTGATTGGCTGCCTTCAGGTGACATTCAGCACAGGAGTTAGTCTGTCTGTCTCATTCTCTTATTTTGTCTTTCCCTCTCTCTGTTCTCTTTGATACCTTTCATTGTTTCTATCTCAGTCCATCTCTCTTTCTTGTATGTTTTCTGTGAAGCTCCTGTAGTGAGGAGGTGTTGTTGTCTTTATGTGAGTAGGAATGTTCCTCCTCATTAGCTTGGTCACCTTTAGACCCCCCTGCTGTCTTTGAACGTAGAGGCACAACACCAAGCTGAATGGAAGACATAGCACCACAACACCCGCTGTTAGGTATCCCACTGATCCTACATTTATGCCTACCTTGGCCTCTAGCTCTCTGTGTATTTGTATGCATGCGTACATACCTTGCCTGGCTGAACCTTACACACTCTGTGCAGGACCCCAGATGCTAATCAGGAGTGACATCTCTTCAGCAAGGCACAGAGGAGCCTGAAATGGGGAAACCAACAGGTGTTTAGGGTGGGGCGCGCTCGGTCTTTCTTCTTTTCTTCTCTCCCCTCTTCACCTCAAGTCTTTATTTTCCAAACTTTCACAAGGGCTTGTGTTTTTCTCAGCTTGTGCACCATCTCTCGCCTCCCTCTTCTTTCTCTCTCTATCTTCTTTCCCCTTTCTGTCTCACTTTCTGCCCCCCCTCCCCTCTTTCTCTCCCTCTCTCTTCCTCCCTCGCTCCATCAAAGAGAGAGTGGAGTAAGGTGGTAGTGGGGTTGTGGTTGCCGTCAGTGCAGCTGTCAGTAGTAATTATCTCACACTCACAGCCAGACACCTAATCCAAACACTGCCCACACTAGAAAAGAAAAAATGAAACACAGAGAGAATGAAGGGAGAGAAAGGGAGAAAAAGAAGGGGAGAGAAGGGAAGAAAGGCTTAGAGGGGAGAGGGGAAGGCGAAGGGGGTAAGGGAGAGAGAAAATTCTTTCCCTGTATCGGCCCCTGAATGCTTAGAGCCTCAATGCAAGTGTTAATTAAAAGAATCCAAAAAAGAGGAGCCAGTTCCTTTGTGTGGAGATGTGGGAGAGGGTCATTTGGGGGGGTTAACCTCGTCCCCCCCTGTGCCCTGCGGCACTTCAGCCTTGTTTCCACGTTTCACCACTGAGCCGCCAAGCTGCACTTGTGTACCTCAACATCAGGAGAAGCCATCGGGTCAAAGCGAGGAAGAGGATTGAGAGGCGCTCAACTTATTTTTTTTTTCCCTTTTCACCTCCCCTCCTTGCATCCATGTCAGCCCAAACCCTCCAGGCTACCATTGACAGGGGAAGTGATCAACTTTATTTATACACTTATTAGGCCCTCAGAGGAAAGCCTCTCATTGTGGTTATTGGGGGTAAAGGGTTTGTGGGGGTCCTCTCAGCAGCCGCTGTTAAGATTCTCACGTTTGATTGCCACTCGATTGGGGAATAGGCAGAATAGAGCTGGGGCCATTCCTTCACATCCCTAAGACTCGGACCCTGTATGTCTTTGTGTGGCTCAATACCCACGGCTCTCTTATTCTCAGTGCTAAGTCAACCCTTAGAACTGGCACCCATCATTCCTCAAATGCACATAGCTTTTCTACAGGCCACTGTTGTTCTTTCTTTCAGTTAACAAAAAGCATTGCAAACTCAGGTTACTTTCACTGTTAGGGGAATGTTGTTTGTGTTCCAATTACGTTAATTTCTAAAGTTTTTCTTTGGAGAGATATGAAGAGCGCAGCAATGTAATGGTCAGTACCCCAGCGCTAAATTAACTTGGTCAGACTTAAGTTACATGAGCAACGACCAGGCAATTCAGTTAAGTGTTCTTCCTAGGTGTTCCAGGGATACTCGGCTGTCCTCGCTGTGACACTTTTAGACTTCTCATTGTCACAAGTACATTTGCAACTAATTACTATTGGACAAGAAACACAATCTGTTTCTTCTTCTGTAAACTGTGTGTGCGCATGCCTGTCTCTCTGTCTGGGCTGATTGACTGTTTGGGGCCTCATGGGAAGGGTTTTAATTTAGTCGGATACAGCAATGGGGAAAAAACGTATTTTTCTTTGTTGTTTTATGTCTGACACATTTAATTTTGGTAGTGAGTAAGATATGAGGCACTCTTGCAAGGCTGATGTTTCCAGTGTTGGCCTCTTCCTTCAACGCTGATGTCATTCTTTCCTTGTGTAGTTTCAACCTTGCATCTCAATCTAGCCACTGCTTTTTTGGGCAGCTTTCTTTACTTAAGACAACAGGGAGAGGGAGGAGTGGGGACCCAGCAGGATATTATTCATTCTCGATCTGTCAGGGGAGATACTGTATTTCTCATATCTTCTCCTCAGTTATTGAGCTAGTGGGAATTTAAAACACAATGGTCAATATTATAACCTATTTCGGTGTACTCCGAGCCTATTTTTTTTATCCAGGCTCCAGTAAATGATAAAATGATTGTCTTTCTCCTGGGGAACAATGAGATAGGGTTCATTATCTTTAGGAAAGGCTCTAAGTAAACACTTCATATAATTTAAAATCAGAAGAGTGTGTTTGACAGGCCTCATCTCAGGTAGACCTGTTCATACATTCAGCTCAGCCACTATTGTACAAATATTGAACATTTTGATGTGTTGGCTGTTGCTGCTTTGCTTTCTTAGATAGAATAGATAAGGTAGTGTGAAAAGATGGAATACAATCTACAGTGCGGTACTTTGTCAGATGTTTTGATTCTTATCAGTAGAAGCTACATAGCAAGTGCTCACTAGTAAGTCTATGTTGCTGACAAGGTCTAGTGGTTACACTGTTCTCTCCTGCTGTAGAAGCCAAGGCCAGCATTGCTGACAAGGTCTAGTGGTTACACTGTTCTCTCCTGCTGTAGAAGCCAAGGCCAGCATGAAGAATCACTTTCTTTAAAGAGGGAGAGACAGAAACTCCAGCAGTCTGTGTAGCCCTTTTCAGACTCAATTGGCGTTGCATGTAATCGTCTCCTGATTCAACAATGTCCAGCTGCTCTTTGTGTGTGTTAGCACCTGACAATGGAGCAGATCACAGGACCTCTGCAGGGGACGAGCAGCTTCTCTGCCTCTTATCTTGCCCGGCCTGCCTGCCCGCCCTGCCTCCGTCACGTTGTTTAGAAGTTCACTCTCCCAGAAAAGTGTTGTTCTGCTTTGCTCTTCACAATTAGTGGTTGAGTGAATATACTGTTGCATTGTTGCAACAAGTCTCAGGACATTCAGGCTTGAAGCTAAGGTAGATTGACCAGTCATAGTTAAATGCTTGCCAGTCCTGCTTTTATTGGTCTTTGTTGAGATGAAAGGTAGCCTCATGTCGAGAAATAATACAGACACATGTAATTGAAAATATAGTAAAGATATACAGTTTATGTTAGATATTATAAAATAGGTCACACATTAGATGGTGGAAATCAATCCAAAATCTGACGTACCGCTATTTATGAGGGAGGTATCTTTGCTTTCACTCTGCATCCTGCTGCAGCCTTGCCTGTATAGTCGCTGTCTCTCGGGTCTAGGCCTGGAGAGACTGGCTGTAATGAGTCCCTGCTGAACACTGACATTTCCAGTCCTGGGTTTTGGTTTGGGAGCTCATTAGTCAGGTGTTCTCTTACTACAAACCACCACCACGCTAACTGCTACTGCAGGTGTAGGTAAACCTCATCAATGTTCTCCCCTGATTAGAGAGATGGGCAAGCCTTTGTTTGAAAGTCATATCTGCCAATATGGACTGGTCTTATGTAAGCTGGTGTAGCGTACACTAGTCCTAAATGGACTGTAACTGAATAATCTGGGTCAATTTGTTCAGAGTTCAGTTGACTAGAGTTCAGTCTTTTTGAAACAAGATGGGTGATGTTTGTTGTTATCAATGATGTCATTTACTCTGATGAGCAGACTGGACACAAACTTATTTGGTGTAAAGCTCAAAGTTTGAGCCGAATAAGATTGGGCCAAAACACATATTAAGTCTTTCATTCCAAGATCTCACTTTAAGGTAACCACTCACTGGCAGCGAACAACGGACGTCAGAATGGTCACCTGTGTTATTGGTAATGTGCACAACAGACACCGGCAGTGTCTAGATGCGCGTCCATGAGCGCCTACTTGACTCGCCGATCGTCAAGTTCATGCCAATGTTCAATATCTTCAGCGTCAACGTACCTGTGCCTCTACTGTGCCCTCTACCCATGTTGAGAAGAGCCAGGGATCACACTCACAATGGTGTTGATGCACATTAGCAGTCGATTCCTGTTTGTCCCAGAGGCGTCATGTGACATTCTGTGGCGCTTTCAGTGGGTTTTTGGCATTATCGGTTGGTGTAGCTTGCTAGACTAGATGAAGCGTTGATGTCTTAAGTGTTTTAGTCTTTTATTCAAACTTTGAGATGAGTTTTAATCAGCACATAAGTGGGAATGAGAGCCTTTAACCCATGAATGATGAATTTGTCTTCAATCACTTTGCCTGTATTATTCTGCACTGAATTGAAATGAAATGAATTGAAATTAACTGTATATTTTCTGTGTGTTAGATGACGCTAGCTGTCTCTGGGATCAGCTATCCCTGCCATCACCTCAGTGTTTGTCGAAGGTCCTCACCAGCCAATACCCAGGAGCCCACAGAAGAGGTACACACACACACACACACACACACACACACACACACACACACACACACACACACTTTAGTTCCATGCCGTGGATTACTTTCCCCCTGTGCCTCATAAATATATGTTAACTAATCAAACATGCTAACAAAATATTTCTGTTAAATGTGCTAACCCTAAAATATGTCTGGAAAGAAATGAATAATTTATGTCTACAGTGCGCAGATGTCCATATGATCAGTGACAGCGAGGGGGATGATTTTGAGGATGCATCCGAGTTTGGTGTGGATGATTCAGAGATGTTTGGAGTCGGCTCCTCGACCTGTCGGAAAGCACCTATGAGTACGTGAAATAGTTTCAGTGATGCAGATTTTGTCATTAGATTTGTTACTTTAATTTATTCGGTAGCACCTCATTACTAAATGCCTATTTATGTGTTTTATATGTTTTCTAACTATGCAGTAACACATCCTAAGTTCAACCATTTAATTCCGTTTGTCCCCTTGCAGTGCCAGAGAATAGTGAGAACGAAGGTGATGCCTTACTGCACTTTACTGCCGAATTTTCCAAAAGGTGGGTAAAGCATCGGGTGCTGCTGCTATTGATTTAAAGGGCCTTGCTTCCATGGAAGGCTGAAGTGTAACAATGTGTTTATATATGCTTGCCTGTGTGTGCGTGTCTTGTAGGTATGGAGACATCCACCCGATGTTCTTCATTGGGTCTTTGGAGGCAGCATCTCAAGAGGCCTTCTACGGCAAAGCTAGAGACGTGAGTAGCACCCTGAGCACACTCACACACAAACCGCCTATATCTATGTGTTACAGTGTGGAGAAGGCCTCAGGGCCACTATTTGATATCATTTTATCGAAACCCTCATCAAATTTTCACCCTGACAGCTGAGGCTTTATTTTTAGCCGTCCAGTTTTCCCCCTCGTTTCTCGGCTTTTGTCCTTTTAAGGAGGCTTGTATCAACTGACAGCTTGTGTGGATTACAGTCTTATTAGACTGTGAGGACACAGCAAGATGTTAGGGGGGTTCAGATCACCAGGCACAGGGAGGGAGGGAGGGAGGGATGGAGGAACAGACAGGAAGAGCAGAATAGAGAGAACGTGGTCAGAATGGAGAGAGGAAAGGTGTGAAAAAGTAAAACTCAAAGTGAGAGACTTGGTGAGGAATGGAAGAAGAATGGGAGGAATAAGAGCATGAGAGATTGAGGGAAGAGCAAGGGATGGAGAGAGAGTGATAAACAGAGATGGAAAAGAAAGCTAAAGAGAAGCTTGGCTTCTTGCCTGCTTCCCAGCTGATCTCCTCTCCTAAGCCAGCACAATATGGCCCATGTCTCCCTGGTGTTCACACTCTCTGTACTGTACCACTGTACTCTACACAGCACAGAGGGTCGAAATAGTGCTCATTTTCATTGTATTTAATTTTATTTTGGGGGAGCTTGATTTAGCCTGCCAAATGTGCTGTGGTGGGAATGGGTTTAAGGGAAGCTTGAGATCATGCAAAGACGTTTAAAAAGAAAAGTGAAAACCAAAAGATGCTGCCATTCACTGTTTCGTTACACAGTAGCACATGGGAACACTGTTATACCTTCCCCTTTTCCCTCTATCCATCCATCCCCTCTTCCGTTCTTCTCATCCTTTTGAAAAGAAATCTAGTTCTCTCTGTCCTCATCGTAGAAAGCCAAGAGCCTACTTCATTAAGTGGATATTGGAATAGGGCGGATTTGACAGGAGGAGGGGCACTCGGTGGGTTTATATACAGAGGAATCAGTCTCACTCTCTCAAAGCCTGGGAGAGGCTAATCACTAAGCAAAACACTACATTTGATGAAGTGTTTCTGAAGGTGTGTGTTGGGGGGCTGTTGAGATAGACTCAATCCATCCTTAATGAAAATGCTTTGGGCCGCAGAGCTGAGCTGAGCTCAGCTGAACCCTCTTGGGGATCAGTGGTTAGTCAGAGCGTACAGAGAGATAGGCCACCCATCACTAGCCACGATCCTCACTAAATCCCCATCAACGCAGCGGTTAATCGTGCTAACCCCACTCTCCTCCGCCCTCCACTCCTCTCCTCTGTCTGCCACACACAAAGACACATCAAAATTCATAGCCTTGCTGGAGAGGAGAGTTCAGGGATTTATCACTGCCAAGTATCCGCTTTAAACCCCAGCGTTAGCCTCGCAGAGTCAAGAGGAAAGAGCATCACCGAAGAGAGAGATGGTGAAATGGATACCGGCTGGAAGAGCTGTTGGTCACTTCATGTTGACCATGCCTCTCAGGACTGTTGTCTTTTGCTATGTTGATGCAGTACAATGTTCAGCTCGCAAACATGGGACAAACTTAACATTATTAGTCTGTTTCATTAAGCAGCTTTTTAGTTGTCTGTAAAAAGCAGCATTGTTGAGATGTCTACTTAAGACTAGAGTTAAACCTATACCTAATTTTAACTGTAATTTAACTGAGCATGCTTACTCTTTTCCAGCAACCCCATGCTTCAGATTTATACAGTTAGACACATTCACACCTGGAAGCTGCCCAGTACAACCAGTGACCTTATGGTCAAAGCCCACTTCCTTAAACTTCTAGGCTTCTCAAATTTTGTGATGGTGCTGTTTTTTTAGTAATAATAGTTTCTTCATGTCTTAACGTGATATCTTAAGGCTTGCAGAAATTACTCAAATCTGAGCTTGCAGGTAACAATATGGAAAACCAAATCACACCTACCAGGATGCCATAAGCCATATAGATCTATATCATCTAGATCTAGAGCTATAAATCACCAGAAACACTTGCTCATGATTTATGGAGTGAATCTGAAATCGTCATTCCATTCTCACCAATAGATGAGATGAATAATTAAAAATCAAATCTGTAGTGGTACTGACAAAGTGCAGAGAACCTACAAACCATCAGTAGATGATCAGAAGCTTACATACCCAAAGATATCTATTCAGCTTTAAACATGTAATTCAATCCTCTCACTGAATTTGATTAGTTTAATCGCACCTACGTAACCGTCTGAAAGCGGAGGGGTCATTCTGATTATCTCTGTGTTTCTATGTTATAAAGAGGTAATGTGTTTTCAGCGGGGTGTTGAAAACCTCCTGTGTGGTTGAGCATCGATCTGAATGTGTTTTCCCACTGTGTGTGGGAGGTCACTAGATCAGTCATTTGAGCTCTTCATTTTGAAGTGTTTGCTTTTCCAGACTGAGCCTGCCATTCGTGGAACAATCACTTTCTTGACTTCTCTCTCCTTCCTTCGCTCTGTACCTTTCTGTCCGTGCCTGTATTTCATTCACTGGTCTCCCCTGGTCCTGTTAAACATACTAACGATTAAAAGCCTCCTCCCAACATAGCACAGATAACATCCACTGAAAAAGGGCCCTAATTTAAACCAATGGCTGTCTGTCATAGGTGACACAGTCTTAATGTTTTTCTTTTTACAAAATGGAGGACTTTGACTTTTCTTTTAATTTAAAGATGATTTTATGACATTTCTGCTTCATTTGAAACTAATTGGTAGAGAGTGATGGCAACGATGGAAGAGAGAGAGGGTAAAATATTCAGCAAATATTGTGTATCAGAGTAAAACTCAACGTAGGGCTATGAATCAAAAGAAACTTTCTTTACCAGTAATGATACTTCAGATTTGATACAGGTTATGAAAGCATGTCATAATGTTGTGGAGTATTACTTTCTATGCAACATTTACATGTGACACCTTCTTTTCTAAATAGAATCAGATCATACTCAATTTCCTCAGTAAAAATACCAGAAGATTTGTGTTTTCATTGTAAGAATACAACATTTTGACGTGTTTCAATACCTTTTGATACATTTGATAGATTTTTTATATTTCTTCATAATACAATGATGTGATAATATGATAGTTTGTGATGCCCAGCCCTAGTGCTTTATGTGCCACAGCCATCTGATTTACTAGGATGCATCCTGAGACTGTGTTGTTTTGATGGATAGTGTAGTGGAAGCGGACAGGAAAGGAGGTAAAGAGACATTGCAACATAGGTGGTGAGGCCGACTTGAACCCACTACAATCAGAGTACATGCAGATGTGCTTCACTCCACTCCACTGACCCACAGAGCTCCACTATGCTCCACTGAGAGCATAGCAATGAGCTTGAACCTTTTTCTTTTGTGCCTCACACTGAAGTGAAGTGTCTGGTACGATGTTCTTGTGCAGATAATGGATTGTTTCTTTATGGGCCCATATCATGCAGACAGGGATGATGGGAAAATACACCTGCCTGTCCTAGTGACCCGCAGTACAGAGACTCATTTGTTTGAACCAAACAAACGCTTGTTTCACAAGTGTCATGTTGCCTTAGCAAAACAAACCAGCTATGTCGGAGGGAAAATGAGGCGTGTGTGTGTGTGTGTGTGTGAAAATCCTTCTGAATTTTTACTTCTCAGACTCATCTGATTGCAGCATCGTTTAGAAGTTGTTTTCTCTCCTCTAATTCTTGCCCTCCCATTAATGCGTGTCTGTGTTAGTTAAAGGGACAGAGTGACGTTCATGTTAGAGATAATAGCACAGTTCAAAAAGCACAAAATCCCAATAGGATGTGAGAACAGTCTCTCTCTCTGTCCCTTTTGGGTTTACGTATATACAACTGTTGTCTCTATTTCAGTCGGCTATGGGAACTAGGATGCAAGTACAGTTTAGTTGTTGTGAGATACTGGTGAAGGCTAAACAGCCAAAACCTGTTTGTTGTAGTTGCTAAATCAAGACATATTTGATTGAGATTCATTTCATTCAAGTGTCTGCAATTATAGAACTTTTTTTTTGCCATGGGAGCTACACACTTTGTGCCTCACTAAAGTAAGAAGAGTGCCTGACCAAAACATATCATGCAAGACAAGCATGCAAGATAAGACATGCAACATGTAGGGCAAATATCTTAAAGGAATCTGTGGGGGCGCCCTGGTGGCTCACCGAGTAGGGCGCGTACCATTTGGCTCAGGCCTTCCCGCAGCGACCCGGGTTCGAATCCGACCCGTGGTCCTTTGCTGCATGTCCTCCCCCCGCTCTCTCTCCCATACCTTCCTGTCTCTCTCTCACTAGATCTCTCAAATAAAGCATAAAATGCCAAAAATAAATCTTTAAAGGAATCTGTACTGCTAATATGTAGTTAAAATGTCAGATGGTACATCATATTTGATTAACAATGCTCTTTGGGTCTCTATTACATTTCGTATGTTCTGCCTGATAAGGGAGGCTTTGCTTCCAGAGATTACTTATTACTTCATGAGGTTCAATGTGTTGTCAGGCATGGCAGTTAGTTTCTTGTCACAACTATGGCACTGCATGCTGTTGCTGTCACTTTGAGTAAAATGTAGCCAGACCTTGGACTGTTTGTACCACATTTTGTACTTATTGGGAGCAAACAAAGAGATGATGGTGTAGTTATGCCTGGACAAGTTTGTTTTTCCTGCCCGCGGCAAGAGGAAACCTAGTGAGCCAATCTGCAGTCACTCAAATCAAAGAACAGGTATGGTGTTTGGATGAAAGACAATGGAAGATTAACCGTTACAGTACTGAACTTTGGCACCAAACGTTGTTCAGTAGTACTGACATAAGTCAGTCAGTGCCAAAAACAGCACCATCAGCACTAATGTTAGAGGCATATGTACAGTTGGCCCTGGCCAGCTCCACTTGGCTCTACTGTAGAGTTTTAGCCATAGAAGAAGCAGAAGGATAGCATGGTGACCATACCCGGTATATTGGTGTTAGCCATGCTGCCACACATACCCATCGATCCAGAGGTCTTCTATAAGCAGACAACGCAATAAATACTCTTCAGTTCATACCCATGAGGCTCTGCTTCATTAACATGCAGGTCAATTTTTAAACTTTAGAAAAACGTTGGCATCGTACATTTGAATGGGAAGATTTATACCAGATGTAGCATTGACTCCATCTGGCCATTGAACTGTGGAGTAAGAGGAGTAATGATTATACAGTAGTAGGGAGGCTTTAACTGAGTCAATGCTGCCACTATTCTGCTGTGTGAAATCTTTAGTCACACACACACACGCACACACACACACACAAAGCAAGCTTAGATTTAGGTGAACAGGTGTGAGGAAGGGCTATGGGGTCACTATCTAGCTCAGGTTGGACCTAGTAATTTAGCTGAACTGGGGATTTGCTCCTCCCTGCTAAGAAAAGCAATACAAAAGATCAGACTTGAAAGAGGAGAGGGAACAGAGGGGTAGGGACAGTTTAACTAAGATGAAGGAGTTGATGTTATTTGAACCTTCAGTTGGCCAAAATGCCCACTTTGATTAGTCTTTACACTTGCTCTAATTGAGCATGTATGTGAGTACGAGTCCTTCACTTATGGCTACCACACAGTCATGTCTGTGCATCCGTGTGCATGTGTGTTGGTGTGTCAGCGTTTGAGTGTGTATGAGGGGCTTTTTTATGCTCTAAAACTCTCCCTCCCCTCTCTCTCACTCATTCCTCTCTCAAGACTGAATTTGCTTGTCTTCTCAGCATGAGTGTTTAATCTTTTCAGGCCGTTGAATCGGTCCAATGAATGAGCCCCCAGCTCCTTCTCTCTAGGAGCCCGGGAGATTATTCTAAAGCACTAATCGTTGAGCAAACACAGCAGTGCTCTCCCACTCCTATTCTACACAGGCCACAATATAGCACAACTTCGTCTTTCACTTTCCCTCACTTTTTATGCCCTGTGTGGATTTTTTGCTTTTTGGCATATGCAGCCTAGTTTACTGCTCCTGAGAAATGGACCCCTCCAGTCCCCCTACAGAGTCGTGGTTTAAAAAAAAAAAAAAAAAAAAAAGCAGAGACTGAGAGTGAAGTTTTTTTTTGTTTTTTTATAGCAAGAGAAGTCACATGTAATTTAGAGAGCATTATTTCCTACATCGTCCCCTGGAACCTTTTATGTTTGTGGGTGTGTTTGTTTTTTAATTAGTTTGTCAGTGGGGAGAATCTGCCAGGCTTATATGATGGTGTCAATATCCTTGGATTTGGAGCTTCGTCAATATTGTCTGGCCCTGCCGCTACTAACCTGAGCAGGCCGCTGGCATTTGGTGTAAAATAAATAGAGTGATTTGTCTGTTTTGTTTTCTCCATATCTTCGTCGCCTCCAAGAGAAGTTTTATTTACACCGCTCTCCATTTGATTTTGTGTGGTATTTGCTTTTTTTGCCAGTTGTGGCCTTGCTTTGGTCTATGGAAGCACTGCTGCCGCTGCTCCTAATGGTCTCTCATGTCATTTTATGGTCATGTAGTGTGGAAATGTCTCTCCAGCGAGGAGACACCCGCACACGGTTCACAGATCTCGCACTACAAGGACATACAAGACATCTGAGAGGGCTGGATTTGTTGAGAATTTCATGGTGTTTTTAAAAAAAACTCAACATCCATTCATTTCTAGTGGGACTTCACAGTGTTCCTCCTTTTTTCCCCTGCCTTTCTGTTAATGTTTCCTTCTTGTGTTGCTGATCACATCCCCATGGATAGGAAGATATAGTAATGGCATGAAAAGACTGAGGTTGATGATTTCTTGAGGTCTTTGTGTTTTAGCTGGTCATCAAATTCCTAATCCCTAATTGGTTGGAGTTTAATCCACAAATGCTTCTTTCTCCACACACAAATTTAAGAAAGGTTGTACATAATAAACTACGTACCTAATAAACTATGAGTGAAGAAACTTAAATTGATTTGGGGTCAATAGTGTTTTTGTGCCACATGGTCTAAAATGTTGTTTCAGTGGCCTTTCCACCCTGTTAAGAAAATCATCCATAAGGAAACACTGGTATGCTGACCTCTTTTCATTCTCCATCTCTCTTTCTCTCCCTCCCTCCTTTCCTTTCTTCTCCCCTCTGCAGAGAAAGCTGCTGGCCATCTACCTCCACAACGATGAGAGTGTCCTCAGCAACGTCTTCTGCTCCCAGATGATGTGTGCCGACTCCATCGTCTCCTACCTGAGCCAGAACTTCATAACATGGGCCTGGGACGTCACTAAAGAAGCTAACAAAGCCAGGTACGAGAGTCAGCCAGCAGGGTCTTTCATTATTTTCAGGTGGCCTGCTGTGAGTAAAGCTGCAGGATTTATCAATAATATCATGTTGTTTTTTCCCTTGTTATCCATTTGTGTGTGTGTCTCACTGTCTACCTGTCTTTGCTGACAGGTGTTATGAATATGGACACAGGTTTTTTCAATATAATCTCATTTAGTCAGCATGAATTATAAATGATTTATAATTTTTTTTTTCAAAACATTTTGGGGGGGAAATTATAAAATCATAATGCTTAGGATTTGTTCATTACGAATGAAATAAACAAACTCTGTGCCCATTTTATTCTTCGAGGCACACATTCAAGAAAGTGCTAGAAACATCCAATAGGGATTTTTCAGCGGCACATTCATGCTGCAAACATACCGTTCCATCTTGTCCCATAGCTGCCCCATTGGGTTGAAATCTGGGGACTAAACTGGAGTAAACTAAAGTCACCGTCTTGTTCCTGGAACCATCTTGAGGCTATGGTGTATTCTTGTTCTGGAAATATCCATTTGAAAAAAGGTAGACTGTAGGCTTGGGCGATATCCAAATAATTAAATATTGCAATATTGTTCCACCCAAATTTTGTTTTACTTTATTTCTTCCAAATTACATATTCGATAATATTGAATATCGGCCCAAGCCTAATAGACTGTGGCAATGAAAGGAAGCATCTGGTCAGCAACAATGTGTAAGTAACTGTGACTAAGAGGCCTAATATGTGCCAAGAAAACATTCCCTACACCTTTACATCACTGCCACCAGCCTGTACTGTTGTCTCCAGGCAGGATGGATCCATAGATTCATGCTAGGTATGCCAATTCTGACCCATCCAGTGGCACATTGCAACATTTTTCCACTCTTAAGTCCTCCAGTTTTTGTTATCGTGCCTACTGTACCTTCATCTTCTTGTTCTTAGCTGACAGGAGTGGATCCTGGCACGATCCTCTGCTGCTGTAGACCATTCGCTTCAAGGCTCAGCGAGTTCTGCATTTTAAGATGCCCTTCTGCACCCCACTGTTGTAGTCGGCTGTTATTTGTGTACTTGTGGCCCGCCTGTTAGTTTGAACAAGTCTGACCATTGTCCACTGCCCTATGCTTCTGTGTCATGTCAGTATGTCCGTGTACCCTCTAACATCTGTTGTTGCGTATGCTGACTATTGTCTGTATCTCTCTGTGTTGTATGTATGGCTTGCTGTTTGTGCTTCGTAGTTATGTCTAACTGCAATTAACATTTGTCTTCACGGTATATCCTGCTTGCTTGTACTGTCTTGTTATATGTTGTATGTTTTTATCCACTTACCTAGTTTAAATAACTGTGTGTCCTTTCTTAACTATCTTTGCTCTGTATGTTTTACGGTTTACCTTTATCTTGTATCTTTTTAGGATGCCTTTTTATAACTCCTTGGCCAGGGACTACAGATGAAAATTAGCCTTCTGGCTAAATCTGGCGTATTTACATTTATTGTTGATTAATATGCACTGTCCCTTCTTAAATAAGCTGAACTGAACTGAACTGAACTCATCAACAAGGCGTTGTTGCCTGTGGAAATTGTCACTGAGGTTTTTTATTTATAACACTATTCTCAATAAATACTAGACACTTTAATGCACAAAAATCTCAGGATAACAGCCTTTTTTAAGATTCTGGGAAACAGTGTGTCTGGCACTGCTAATGTTCAAAGTCACTTAAATCACCCGTCTTGCCCTTGTAAAGTTTAGCTGAACAATAACAGAACCTCTCTCAACCCTGACTGCATTCTTTATACTTGTGTATAAAGTGTGTACCTAATAAAGTGGATATTGAGTGTTTTACAATAAATTATATTCTGTGCCATGCAACTTGTTTTGTGGGCAAGGAGTTCTGCAAAGGGCCAGAAAGGAAGTTGTCTGAAACATCTTGCTCTCTTAGAAATTTCAGCCTCTTGTTACAGTATCACAATTTTGATATTTGTGCAGTTCATTTTGCAGCTCTATCTGTGAGTAGGCCTTCTGTTTAGAGGAGTTTAATGTCTATGGCAATTCAGGTAGACAAGCTTCCATTAGTGCCTTGCTCTCTCCACTACATACTGTGGTATAGCTGCCTTAAATTTCAAGCAGGCAAACTGTTGAATCTGACAAAAAACAAAAAACATTGTAAATGATTTGACTTTCTATATTGTGGTGTGACTAAATCTGAAGGACTTGAAAGATTGAAGATGACATCTTAATTGCTGGCATTCAACCCCCACTCCAATGCTCGCACCCTCTCTCTCTCTGTCTTCTCCCCCTCTCTTCAACTTCAGACT
Source organism: Centroberyx affinis (assembly GCF_046629955.1). NCBI lineage: Eukaryota > Metazoa > Chordata > Actinopteri > Beryciformes > Berycidae > Centroberyx > Centroberyx affinis. Next base: position 254,971 of record NW_027280045.1, read on the forward strand.
CTCATTAGAAGCAGGGAGGTGGCATGCTAACAAAAGGCGTTGTGTTTGCATGATGAGGCCCCTGATTGGGCAGTCTTGACTAAGCTGTCTGAATGGAGGGGCAGTGGGAGATGAAGGGCTCTCTTGGAGTCCAAACATCTCTATCTCTCTCCTTATGCTCACGGCCCTGGCGCAGCTCCATCAACCTGTGTTGGTAGTAAACTGGTCTCTGCAACATCTACTCATGGCACAGGTCCAACTACTAGGATGGACTGGGTGGCTAATTTTGTTGAACAATGTGGGGAAAGAATTCCTACATAAATTCAGCCTATCCTATCCAGGTTCAAGTGTGTGGCTGTGGTGAGGTTTGATTGGGCCGACTCATTAGCTTTGTGTCCCAGGGCAAACCTCAGCTCTCCTCTCTCTCCCTCTTCCCCTCATGTTACCTCTGCCTCTTTCCATCTCCTCTCATCTCCTTCCTGTTCTCTCCATCTTCTCTCTATCTCACCACCTCCCTCTCTCCCTCTCCCCAGCCCCTCCAGAGTTAAGCCTGCCCCCTGGTAGGAGCCGTTTAAGAAAGACTCGCACCCTGACCTCAACCCTCCATTATTTCTTTTAAGGATATTCTCTCCTTCCTTCATTCCGATCTCCTTTCTCTTTCTCTCCTGTTCGCCTCCTTTGCTTTTTGCCCCAGCTGAGCCTTTTTATTGCACATTAAAAGGCAGGCAACATCTGGAGCTTTTCATCGCACACAGCTAGTCACAGCTTTGCTGCTAACGCATGCATGCACATGTGCACACTCACTCACACATACGCTATTTCTCCACATTCTCACGCTCTCTGGTTGATCCAAAGTGACTGCTGATTGGCATCAATCACAGAGGCTGTTAAGAAGGTATCCTGACTGTGTGCGTGCGTGTGTGTGTGAGTGAGTGAGTGATGAACCTGCTGCTATTGGAATGTGCCTGTTGCTTTGCCTCTCTGTATTCTCACAGTCCTTCCAGTTAAATGATTAATTATGCATAAAAGCAGATCCGCTGATTGCATGCCAGTGTAATTGTCACCCATGGGAAATGAATGTGATATATCATACAGGAACTGTACTGTCTTGGCACATGGCAAATATTGAAACTATCAGTAGATAAACACGCTGCAATTCTTAAATCGTTTTATGAGAGTGCAGTCATGCTCCATCAGGTGTCTTATACATTTGATTCCATGCTAACATGTATGCACATGTACTTCTGATGAGTAAACTAAACTGAGTTTGTTTTCTTGACCAATCTTTCATCTGTTGGATTGTAGAGGTTTGTATAGTCAACAGTATTTTCGTACAATTCATTTTAGAAGACCTTGATGTGTAACTTAGTGTCTTTAATACCAAGAGCAGGGATAAGGCTGCGTTCACACAGCGTTTTTTGTGCGGAAAAAGCGGTTCACGTCACCCGGCACTTTTCTGAAAAGTTGAACATTTTTCAACTTCTGAAAGCGTTCCGCTCTTCCAAAAAAACGCTGTTCAAGAGCAGCCGCCATTTGTGTGCCTTGTGGCTGCTTCCCATTACTTTTAATGAAAAAGAGGCGCTGGCAGTTGGGGAAAAAACGCTGTGTGTGTGAACGCAGCCTATGTTCCTGTTCTGTACACTTGACTAGTCACCTTGACATCCTCAGAGCTGAAAACACAATTACTGTTTGAGAGGAAAAAAATGTCATTTTCAAATCAAAACATGTCCATGTTTGCTCTGAAACAAAGAGTGTATTACATAGTGAGCAAGCAGAGCATCCGGTTCCCATACATGTTCCCATACAGGTGTCTGGCAAAAATATTCCCTGCAGTGCTACTGTACTAGCCTGACTCATCAGCGGGCCACTGAAGCGAATGGCAGGTCCAACCAGTCTACTCACATCTTCACACACCACCGTGATGTGAAGAAATTCAGCTTGACAGTCCAGGGAAACATTAACTATTTTAGCTACCTGGATGTGCAGTGAGAGATGGGATGGGTGACAAATTAGAACCTGTCAATCATATTAGGCAGCCAACCAAAGGCCTAAGCTCACGGTAGTTGCAAGCTCCATGCAGGTGTTTCCTCTGCATTGGGTTACCCCTGAAGGTTTTTTAAGGGCCACAAGGCTTGATATAGACAAGGCTACATTCTTGACCATGTTATGTTATGGCTGGATGAGGCTGTGCTGAACTGTTCAACTCGGCTCCCGGGGCAGCTTGACTTCCTCCTGCACTCGACATTGTGTCAGAACTTGTTCTATAGGTGGATTTGTATCGACTGCTTCATGTCCCGATTGCAGCATTTCTCTCATTTCTTTGCGACAGTGGATAAATGTTAAGTCTAGGTTGTGTTTCCAGATCAAGCAGTTTTTGTCTTGTGATGATAATTTTTACTGTGGTGGATTGACTCCTCAGTCTTTAGATAGAAACCAAAGGAGGTTGGCTTGTGTTTGATGGGAGAATTAAGGTTGGGTTACCCTTCAAGTTAGTGTCCATTGTTCCCTGGTCTTTCATTACAGGTTAGAGTTTCCCTCTGGGCTATTGTCATGGTCTGCCTGGGGTTAGGTCTTTAAAGGGACAAGTGTCAGGGACAAACTGATCATCAGGAATTAGGGTACCCAACCTCTTCCTTCCAAGACATAGGTCACCCAAAGTTCAAGATTTTGGACATGTTTCGTTTAAATCAGATTGGCAGGAGATTCTTATTTCAGTTATACCTCACTGATCTGTCACTATACGGTCCATATTTTCACCATGTACTGGTCTGATCATAATTTTAATAGTACCGCAATGAGCTGATGTGCTTCATATCATAGTTTGAAAAGTCTGCAAGTAGCTCCCTCAACTTTGAATTCACATTTTAATGAGTTACACCCCCTCTTAGACCGCATCCCCTCCATCCATCCTCTTCCCTCTGACCCTCCATCCCTCCATCCATTCCATTACTTCTCTATTTTACCAGCCAGTTATTAAAGTAGATCTTATTAAAAGGCGGGAGAAAAAGCTAATCTATATTTGCATTCAGTCTATAGCAATTCATTAATATTATGACATTTACAGGGAGCTCGGCAGGGCCCCGGCTGCCTGCTACCCTTTTCCCTCCCTGAAATGTTAATTTAAAAAGTTCTGTCTTTGTAATGGAATAAGAAATCCTCTCTTGCCCTATCAATTCTGGGCGTCTGGTGAGGAATACTAATTCATCTGCGGTTCCAATTTAGACAGCATGTCACTCTGATGGAATAAGAAAAAGCAGAATTGGTTTTAAAGTCCTTAATGCCACGAGTTGTGTGTATTTCTCTTTTCTGCTGTGCATGTGAAATGATGGAGCATACGCCTCCTTTTCCATATCTTGTAAAAGTGGGTTTGTGCGCGTGTGTGCACATGCGTGTGTGTATGTGTGCGTGTGTGTGTGTGTGTCTTGTTGCCTGATGGCCTGTGTATTTTCTGTTGCTATATTTTTTTTAAACTCCAGGCTCTGAAATGTGTTCAGTGCCAAGAACAACAATCAAGTGATTTAAATAGAATGAAAAATAAATTTGAATTGGATTGATTCCTTTGTCTTCCAGACTACTCACCATGTGTACGAGGCACTTTGGCAGCGTGGTGGCACAGACTATACGGACATACAAGACAGACCAGTTCCCCCTGCTCCTCATAGTCATGGGCAAACGCACATCCAATGAAGTTTTAAATGTTATTCAAGGTAATTATGAATTAGTTAATAGTATTCTTATATCTTATTACACCACTGTGTCCAAGCTGGAATAGTGGGTTTTTCAGTTGTTTGCTCTTAAATTGCTAAAATTGCTTGTGTTTTTTTTTTTTTTTTTTAATTCTTCATCAGGCAATACGACAGTGGACGAGCTGATGATGAGGCTAATGGGAGCGATGGAGATCTTCACAGCACAGCAACAAGAGGACATCAAGGATGAGGTGGGGTGTTGGAGCAGTCAGGAGCCCTGTAACTACAGTCCTACATCAGTGTTAAGCTCTGTCTCTTAGAGATATAGGAAATACTTTGAATTAGTTAAAAAAAAAACATTCAGCTTGAATCTTTTCACCCAACCACTAATATTTTGTTCACCAGTAATATTACATTCGGATGGAAGTTGTTTCGTTTCAAATGAGAGATTCTGTTAAAGTAACACTAGGCAACCTTTCGTGGCTCCAAGTGACAGCAAGAGGTAACTGTTAAAATTTTTTTAACTTTAATTCCCATAAGTCTTGTAATGTGATGCGGTAAACAGGGCATAGCCGGCTTATGTTTACCAAACTGGCCGGTCTGTGATGTCTTTATACCAAAGGATACCAAAGGGACAATGAGGCAAAAGATCATATTTGCGGCGAAAATTTTCAATCGAAAACCATGTCTAATCGGTTTAATCTCGATACATCTGAGCCACGAGTTCTTTGCGTAGAACTTAGCCTGTGGTCTATCCCAACGCCCACTGTACAAAAAAGCCTTTTTACCCTACAGTATATGGTGAATTTTATTGGTGACGGTAATACAGTGACAACGGATGTACTTTGAACTTTACTGATGTCGCGTTCTAAAAGAAAGTAAGGAGGCGACGTAAGTGTTAATAATAAACACAAATGCTCTCTCTCTCTGTGGGGACACCATACAGTCAGTGGCCACGTCATGTTTGCCAATGAAAATGACTTCTAGGCCGGATGAAAGTTTCAGCTGAACTGGGTTGGGAGTCGTATACACGCGCCTGTTAGGCATAATTGGAGAGTGGTAGAAACTCAAGCCATCTCGAGCTGTACCCTTAAGTGCCTGGATTGGTCATTTGTATCTATAGCCAGTCATAAAACTTACTTCACATGAGGTAGGGAAGAGGGCTGTTGTTGGGACAGTTGAGCTGATCGGTTACTACTCCGGGTTTTGCCCTGGTCTGCTGATGAGATAAATAGCAACATGCTGGGACAGATCAGAAGGCATTGTTAGACTGTGGCCTACTTGGAATGGCAAGCAGAGAATACATACCATTGTCGGGAATCGAGAAAGGGTACGGCACAATTCACCTCGTCCCCATTTAGTTCTAGTTTACTGTGCCAGCTACAGTCTTTGGTCTTTGAATAGGCACAGGATACAGACTCCTCTCTCATTCACTCTGCTGTGTAGGCAACACTGCGCTGCTCTGTGTCTGTCGACTGCCTCCTTTAATCCAATAGAAAGTGGACAAACACCATTGAGGGCTACACTCCATAGAAGAAAGTGAGGGAGCAGTGGTGCTAGTCTTTCATGTCGGAGACAGGAATCTGGGACAGTATGACAGCGAGGTCTTCTCTCTGTCAAAGACTTTCACCTGACCCCCTGAACCACTCTCGTCTTTGTCACAGTCAAAGAGTTAGCTCTTCCTTCAAATAGATGTTTACTCAGTGACATCAAACAAGAGAAAGAATGACACTCTATACGTTTTTGTCCTATACGCCAGGCAGGTTTTCAGTAGGAGTCTGCTGAGTATTATCGTGGCATGCTGCGGGTCTTTTCTATATTATAAATTTTAATAATTTCAGGCAAGATGTCTTGGAATGATTGTATTGTTTGGCCAGCTACAATTAGAACCAAATATATTTTCCTACTCTAGCGAGCACTTTAGCTGGCACTCTGCTACTACTTGCAGTCAGCTGAGTACAGCCAAGTTAGATTTGTAGTCATTACTAGGACTCCAGTCTTAGTTCCCACATATCACATATACTGCATGCCAATAGTTTGGTCTGTACAGTGTGTCAATTAAACACTTTCTCATACTCTCTCCTGTTCCCACGCTTCTCTCTCAGCCTCTAACATCTTTCTACCTCTGGTTTGACTACTGTAGCTGTAGTAGTCCTGTGTCACACCATATTAGGGATTGAACAGTTAAACAGTCAGTCAGTCAGTCAGCCAGCCAGAAAGCCTGTTATTCAGTCAGCTTCACAATCTTAACAATGCAGATGTGGTTCTTGGAGGTTAAGGCCATAGCATCCCAGTCATGGGAACAGTGGTTAAAGAATGTTGTCACACACGCATCCTGAGGGTTAGACTCCTTCAGGTGGGTGGGTGACTCTTGAGTGACAACTGTTCTCTCTGCTGTTATTATTACTTCTGTACACCAGCTTCATATTGGATTAGTCATTCTCCTCACACCTCAAATAACCATTAACGGTAACAAGCAGCAATAAGTATTCAGACTATGTGCATGTGTCAGTTCAGGTTGTGTGAATCATGAACTGTAGGTTCACACTGGCAGGCCGATTTGGTTCATTACCTTAATGTATTTTTGTTATATTGATATTATTAATAATATTAAGTATTGATACTATATGTTTTGATAATTAGATTTTTTTATATAATAGTGTGTTAATTCATGAGCATCATGTCTTCTTTCAAATTGTTTTGAGTGGATGTGAAAGTATTAAGTCCTCCATAGCAGCCTTTCACACCTCTACATAAAATGTCTTTGTTTTTATGATTGATTGTTCATGTTTATTTTCCAGAGAATTTCTAACAAGCTAAGATTTGGGGTGTTTTGTGTTTAGAAAGCACCAGACAGCATCAGATTGCTTGTCATCTTGTTTTGTTTGTTTGTTTTGTTTCTTCTTTTCTTTGTTTTTAGATGAGGTGTTTTTATTAGCCCCTTGGTTTTTTTTTTTTAATTTTTTTTATCTCATCTGAACATTTGTCATTTTTCTTCTGTTGTTTTTAACATTGTATTTTATCACTGCGTTTTTAGCACTTATTTTTTGTCACTGCAAAAGCTTGCTTCAGATCTGCATCAGAAATCAGATTTGCAGTGCCATGAGGCTGTAGTATAGCTGCGGAGGAAGGATATGAAATCTGTCTCCACAACGGTGAGTGAAGTGTGATAATTACCCAGGCGCGGCCTGCCAGAGGCAGAGGGAAATGGGTTGTGATAATGTCACAAATAGACGAATGAAAGCGCAATGTACCAGTGTGATTATTCATCATTAGTACTAATAACCACAGGAATTTCAGTATATCCTGTACAGTAGCTGACGGGGCCTATCCCATATCTGGGTGAAGTCAACCTTGACACTGCACTAATCTCATCTTCAGTGTAGCAGAGTTCTCAGGCACTGGTGAATTTAGTTCTTTCCCTGTTTCCTTTCCTTCTTTCTTCTTTCCTTCCTTTCTTCTCCCTCCTCTCTTTCTGCTTTTACCCACCTCGCCTCTCCCAGGACAGACTCAGACACGACCACAGACGTCTGCCCAACTCAGACATTCCACTTTGACACTGACTTTTGTGTCTGTCTGGAAACGGAGCAGCTGGACAGCCACATTCCGACTAAAACCAACCTCACTGATTCCCCAGTCATTCCTATGGTTGTCTGTGTTTTAGCTTAGCAGTTAGTAACCGACTGACTACTCACTGCAGGTTGTTATGAGTGTGTTTTGCATCTGTCAGCGGCAAGGGCCATATTCAGGTCATTTTACACGCATCATGTGAAGAGCAGCCTGACATATCCCCAGGCATGTACAATATTGGTTTGGAGCAAAAGACATAGAAATGAAAAGAAAAAATACTTTTCTTACGCATTCTATTTTGTTTTTTCTGACTAAAAGCACTAAAATGAGCTTATGAGGACTTTATGAGCAGCACTTGAAGGCAGCATACTTCTAGCCGACTTGATGAGCAGCTAAGACATAGATGTGGAAAAGCTAATGAACGAAATCCAAAAACACCCTCAAATAGACCTCTACAAATTAGAAATTTATTTAAAAAATGCATCATATGTTATTTGCCGAGATACAAAGTTGAAAATACTTCCTATTGGGAAAATTTCATTAACTGTTTCTTTTTGCCCCCAAAGGTAAGGTCAGTGTTCACTCTGAACAACAGCTATTGCTCTGTTGACGCTCCAAAATCACACTATGTTCGGAGCAGACACATCAAGGTAGTTTGACGTTTCACTTGACGCCTCTCGTCCACGTCAGGTCAGTGAAAGCAGTTGAAAACGAGTGTGACGTCTCAGGCCTCCAGGGCATTTTGGGCTTCAGTCGTTCTTCAGTGCAGTTGTTTGTTTTTTAACAACTTTTCACATATTACAGTGGTACAACGTAAGAATCAAAGAGTAGGAAAAAGTGGTCGCGCTCTCTAGCCTTGATGCACTGTATATTTAATAAAACAAAAACATAAGTATCATACACTAATATCTTTCATGAACAAGTGACTTTGTTGCGTGACTCGGGACCATTGCATTGAACAGGGCCACTTTTGATGCTTTTGTCCCGCTCTGCCATTCTTTTACAGTTTCCTTTCAAAGGTCAGTTATTATGCGGACCAAAAGCACAAATGTATCCTTTGCATTTTCAGATTCAATGCAACAATACACACTGTCCTTTCGCTTAGCCCCGGCCTAGCTCCACATTAGCCCTCTGATCGTCACAATAGCCTTACCTTGCCACATCCTGGCTGCCACACAGCATGGGGCTTCAGAATATAGGCAACAAATGACTGTGTGCTATTAACACAATGGACGCACTTATTTAGTCCCTGTCTTTATAAAAACACTTTGTAACCACAGCAGGTAGAGAGAGAAAGGCCGCCTGTCCCCTTCCCTCTGTACAAACAGGAAGAGAGGGAGAGTGAATGAAAGAGAAGGGGACAGTGAAATGGAGATGAGGGGAGAGAACATAAGAGGCCCAGGGTCTGGTAAAGGAAGGCCAGGTCGGAATGAATTCCTCCCTGCTGCAACTCTTTCATACCTGGTGTTTGTACGCAACCACACATGACATTCTGCATTTTCTTTTGTTAGGCTCTTTCTGGCTCCCACGCCCGGCACCTCAGCTTAGATGTTTTGTCCTTGTGTATCCTTTTATTGTGGCGTCTACTAATGGGCCCCCTTTCTTTTCTCCCTCCCTCTACCCAGGACGAGCGCGAGGCGAGGGAGATGGTGAAGAGAGAACAGGACGAGGCCTACCGTCTGTCTCTAGAGGCTGACCGTAAGAAGGTACGTTCAAAATAAAGTTTAGGACACTAATCTGCTTGTATGACTGTAGTCTGAGGTGGTTGTGGGTACAGTACACAATGCATTTTCTCATTTAAAAATAATAAAGGATAAGCTGAGCACCGCTTATACTGTTGCTTTGAGTTCATTTTCTTTTAAATGGGCAACATCACCCCAGTTTTCTTATTGTAGGAGTTTTAACTAATGTGTGTTGCTCATAACACAGTGTTTCCCATGCAATGTTAATATTTGGGCAACCTGCCCAGGTAAATTAAACAGCCAGCCAAGTAAATTTTGGTTTGGATTAATTTTGGGTGCAGTCATGCATGAAACTGGCAGTTCTCTCTCAAACAGTCAAGATTTAAAGTCACACTGAAATGAAAAATTACTTTTCACCTTTTTAGCTCATTCAAACTATCACACCATACGGTTATTTGACAATTATGCCACAAAAATGGAAAAAAAAAACCCAATATTTTCTTGTGTTTTTATATAAAAATCTCATTACTTTAACTTCCTGGAAAATCCTTTAGTGGTGACCTCATCATCTACCAGGAGGCCTACCAGTAAAAACTTCAGATTTTTTAACAATCCCGTCCCTCCCATCAAATAACATTGCCTTTCTCTCCCTATCAGATATCCCATTGCTTTCCATTTTTGAATGATCCCTCTTATACGTTATGTCCTGCCACATCATCCTGTCATCATCCAAAAGCATGTTTGTGAACTACAATGACCATAATTCATTGCACCCATGAAGCAGTGCATCTGTGCTCTTTCTCTTTTGTGTCTGTGCCGACACAAAGTGAATGGAGAGACAGTTTGAAATGTAGCCCCAATAATGGCATCAGCTTATACTAGATTTAGAGACTTTAGTGCTTGAAAAAATATGAGTTGCAGTTTTGGGGGGTTTGGTAAATCAACCACAGTAACCACACCCTCCCAGCAAAATAAACTGACAACCTGTGGGAAACACTGTAACAATTTTGTAATCCATTAGGTATTTTGACTTTGACTCTATTGTCCGATCCCACATGATGAAATTTGAATTAAATGTGTTTGATTCTATTTCAGAGAGAAGCCCAGGAGAGAGAAGAGGCTGAGCAGGTTCGCCTGGAACAGATGAGGAAGGAGCAGGAGGAAGAGAAGGAGGTGAGGAGGACAACCACTTCCTACCAGCTCATTCTGGCACGATAGAGATTACTCCAATATTACTCATATTTCATCTTGGTCTATCAGTGCAGCGCTGTACGGTGATATGAGGGAGCACATGCTCTTCCAAAAGAGAAACATTTAGGAACCCAGGAAAGAAACGCAGAAGGATGATCTGTGAAAATAATTGAAACTGGCCATCCCAACTTGTGTTAGGATGGCCAGTTTCCCATGTGCTTCTTTTTCAGTTTTCTTAGTAGCATGAATGCATTTTAGGAGCTGGTAAAACAAAATACAAAACGCAGAACCCAGCAGTCAGTTGTGCTGTGGTTTTTATTTCTGTCATACTGTCACCTCAGAATAATGAGTCAATTAGATTGTGGTATTGATAATACCTGCCAGTCACTGAAGCATACTTGTTTTGCATGTGTGGTGCCGGTGAACATTCATACAACCATTTTTAAAAGACTGAAAGGTCCTAATTACAGTGAGGCCCATCCCTGTAAATGTCACCTTACATACACACAAGTTATTGTTCCATTAACTGCGTTGTATTGGTATAGCACACAGCCTCATATTGAAACCCAAGTGAACAAAAGACTTGGGCAATTCATATACATATACACGCACAAACACACACACACATATACACGCACGCACACACACACACAGCCTAAGCAAACACTCATATTCACTCGAAAACAATTATTGTATGTGAAGAGGGAGCAAACACACACACAGGCAGACACGCACTCACGCATGCAGGAAAACAATAATAGTCTGCGAGGATGGCACCAGTGTTGTAATATAGTCTATAGTTATACAGTGTAGTCCTCGCTGATTGTTGTTTACTCAGCAGTGAGCCTCGGGGCGCTGAGAGGTATCAGGTGACCCGGCTCGCTCAGGTGATTTGTCACTTAAGTTAAACAGACGACAACAAAAGACCCCCGGGCTGGGCCTTCTTAATTATATCACTGTAGTCCACAAACCAAACTGTGCGTGCGTGTGTGCGCACTTGTGTGTTTTAAACAACAAAGGCCACCATGACCCTGTCCTTCCTAATTATATCACTGCTGTCTAACCAAGCACCATGGTTTCCATGGTTTCTCCTGTGCCAACGGACTAGCGTTGTGCTACAGTCTAGATATTCATAAACAGGAGACCCAACAACAGCTGCTGGAGGTTGACAATGCTAACCCTGGTTTCTTAAACTGTTGGTCAGGACCTTATATGGGTCATGAGAACAACTCCTTCTGTCCCAACATGACAAGATATGTTGTCATATGTAGTTGTAGTTCTAATTAGCCTGGATCCATAGATAGGCACACAGAAAGATAGACAGAAAAATGACTTACTTTATTATTTATTATTATTTGTTTATTATTAGATGTATTATGACTCTGTCTAATTGTGTTTGTCCTGGAGAGAAATTCAGTTATCACAAAACCAACAAACGACACAATAAACAAAATGTCAAAACATTATAATAAAAGCTATAAAACAGTGAATTTAATCCGCTGTTGTTGAACGTTGTGGATAATGAATTCCTCATTTGGTTCCCTTGCTGAAAAAGTTAAGAACCCATGATGAAGAATTTTTTCACTTTTGAACTCATGATAGCTTGTGTTTTTTTTTTTCTAAGCATTTTTCAGCTTAGACTTATGAGGCAGTAACCTAGTATGGCACAGACATTTCAGACACAACAAAAACACCAGCAGCCACCAGAGAGAGGACAATGCTAGTGGGAACGCTTTCTCTATGATTTTGTGCCTTTGTGCAAAGAAGAGGGAGATGAAAGTAAGAGTAGGTGAATTGAGGGAGGGAGCTGTGTGTGTGTGTGTGTGTGTGTGTGTGTGTGTGTGTGTGTGTGTGTGTTCCATGTGCCTGTGTGGGTTGACATTACTATTTACCACCTTCATGGGGTCTTAGCATACAGAAGTGTGGCTGTCAGGTGCACCTTTCCTTCCCACCCGTCATCTGTTTGCTTTCTGTGGTTAGCCGAGCAGAGCTGGAGAGGTGGATAAATGGATGGATGGATGCTTCTGACTTATTTGTGTGGAACAGCCTGGGCCCCAGGCTCGACCGGGCGTGTGTCCTGTGGTTTCTTTAGGGACGCTACCACTCATTTGAGTGTGTGTGTTTGTCCGTGCTTGTGTGTGTGGTTTACTAACTGAGTGTCTCTCTGTCGTTGTGTCCACCACCGCACACGTCCTCCTGTCTGTGTGTGTGTGTGTGTGTGTGTGTGTGTGTGTGTGTGTGTGTGTGTGTTCGTCCACCCCCGGGGGCCCCTTTAACTCAGTCAGCATCAGCTCTTACACCTGAGGGAGCTGGGATAGCGGAGCGGCACGCGCCCTGCCCTGCCCACCCAACACCAGAAGCTGCTAATGAGCTACTGTTGTACACTCTTATGAAATATAATTGCATTATGGTGTGTAAATAAAGCCGGGGCGTGTTGTCACAGCATATGCTCCCCGGCTGGCCCAACAGGAACAACAAGCCGGGGGGAAGGAGGGGAGGGGCAGGAGCAGAGAGGAGAGGAAGGCTCGAGGGAGAGGCTGGAGCCTGGTCTTTAGGACACAGGAGAGTTGATTAGCTTTGCCGTTGAAGATGACAGCTGATGGTAGTCTTTTGTACCAGCAAAGCCACCTTCACTGTATTGTGGTGTAGACAGTATTCTCTGACCTAGAGTTGATGGGGAAAGGTGGATAAACCTGGTCTGCAAAAGAAGATATCGGGGGGTTTGAAATCTTCTTATGAAACTTTAAGCTTTAGGTGAAAGACACTGATATATTCAAGAAGCTAAATCTCAAATCTGCCTAACAGGATGATTAAGGAACACAAAGGAAGCGTGAAGCACTAGGAGTACGCTGGGCTGTTTTTTTTTTTACTTAGTGAAATGCTACTTGGCAACCTTTTGAGCTATGGCAGGCATTAGGGAACAGGGTGAGACACAGGGCAACTAATTTAATCATATTTCTCAGGACAACAAGATCCTCTGATCAATGTGAAGCAACAGTGCTGTAATCACTGTGGGGGCAACTTTTTGGCTTGTTTGTCATCCATGGTTGCGCAGTGTGTCATCATCTTTTTAATCACTAGTGTTACTGATGGATCTTGGTTTTATTTCAAGTAGATAATCACAGAGAGGTAGGGCTAAGCTGGAAAAGCATGCAAGCCAGGTATGTACTTGGCCTCTGCTCATAGATTCCCACCCAAACCACATATTTGAACCATTATTGAACCAAATCTGATCATCCACATATTAACCACGTTGGCATTTTCATATTGGGCTATCTCTGCTCTCAACAGACTGTAAAATAGAAACATTTAATGACTTAAGCTTAAAAGGAGAATGGCAGCAGCACAAATGACAGCTGTATCCCACAAGTACCTGTAAGGTCCGTGTGTACTTAGGATCTAAACCATTCTTAGTCTTTCGTCTACTCTCAGTCAGCGCTGTGGATGACTGCCATGTCTATAAACACTGTTTATTCTACACTGGTCTTTCAATAATTGTTCTCGTATTCTCCTAAGATGAACATTCTTGTACTGGGCATTGTAGGCTTTGAAAGAGCATCCATCATTTTATGAAGTGGGAAAAAATTGGATATATTCGTCCGAGTTGGAGCAATCCTCAGCCTTCTGTTTGCATTTTTTTAACCATCACTTGTCCAATGTGATCACAACAACAGAATTTATATTGTCTCTCTTACCTCTGTCTTTTACAAACAAGAAAATCCACCTTTTAACGGTGTGGCAATTGGCATAATAGAAAGTGTGACATGTCTCCAGTCATTATGGGATGTCTCCAAAATGTGTTTTGAAATATGCGGTTAGCACATTGATTTGTGTACTGACCCCAATCTAACTCTTTACTATCTTTGTCCCACCCCGTCTTTCAGGCCATCCGCTTGTCATTGGAGCAGGCCCTACCGCCAGAGCCCGCCGAGGACCGAGAAGAGCCAATCAGCAAGCTGCGTATCCGCACACCGAGTGGCGAGTTCCTGGAAAGGCGTTTCCTGGGCAGCTGTAAGCTCCAGGTCCTCTTTGACTTTGTGGCCTCCAAGGGATACCCCTTCGACGAGTTCAAGCTGCTCACCACCTTCCCCCGTAGAAATGTACGTGGTATACTTACTCTCTTACAAACATGCACACACACACACACACACACACACACACACACACACACAAACCGTTCACTACTTTCTCTCACAGAAATATACTTCCTTTGAAAGGGCTTTTCGGACTAACACACTAGAGCTGTTAAATACACAGCGGGGCAGGGAAAGCCATTTTCACCAAGATGGGAGATGAATTATCCCCTCATCCCCTCTCGGTTTAGTGTAGTCCTTCACAACAGTCCTCTGTCCTTCAAGCACAAATGAGTGATAAATTTGCCGTCACCCCAGACGAGCAGCAGCAGGCTGTGCGGTGTTCTCGGCCTTAGCTAGCATCTCTGCTGGAGAGATCCACAGCTGTAATTGGCTCTTCCGTCCCATCCTGAGGTCTGCTGGGTAACCTCGGGCCATGGCTGTGAGAGGAGGGAAATGGGGACAGTAGTTAGAGGATCTTTTGTTGTTTCTGTGTTTGTGTTTGTTTTTCTTGATGTTTATCATTATTATTTTGTCAAAGTTTGAGCGTGTGCGCTGCGTGCCTTCATGCGTCAGTGTGTGTTTACTCGTACCTGTGACTGAGCGAGTTAAGCCAACTGTAAATCCATCCACCTGCGCACATGTATTATTCAGTGAATATTAATTAGTATCAGTCCGTTGTGAATACAGTACACTATGTCTGTGTTAGGATACAGTTGTCAGCACTAACAGTAGTATTCTCTATGGCTCTTCGGCTGTAGCCCGGCAGCAGCCAGCCAGCTACAACCAGTCATTAGAGGGCTGGGTCGCTCTGTGGAAGCTAGCTAATGAGCACTGTTTTAACTACCAGCTTAATTAGCCATGCTGCTGGAAACAAAAATGAGATTTCCATTAATCAAGAGAGGAGTGCATGTGGAGGGGTGGGTTGTGGTAGTTGGTAGAGGTGTGTGTGTATGTGTAAGTGTGTGTGTGTGAAGGCTTGCCCAGGCAGTGTGCCATCATAGTCTGTAGGGACCACTGGGGCACAAACACCTCAAACTAACACACACATTAACGCGTAGATCACACACTTCATTTCGTCACAATCACACACTTCAACACATACACAAATATTTTCAAGCAAACACATGCCCCGCTCACAACTTTGTCACTTAAAGGATTCACAGTTGTCTCTTTATAATCAAGAGTAAACATGTGTTTGAGACAGAGATAAAGATGTGTCTGCATCGCAGATGAAATTCCGGCAGAAACAGGATGGGAGGATTAGGGGGGTAGAGAGGAGAGAAGTGGATGGTGACAGTGCAGAACTAGTGGAAAGAGAACAGAGACGAGGAAAGCTTAAACAAAGAAAAGATTTAATCAGAGAAACAATCTGAGAGAGAAGAGGATAGAAAAAGACAAGCGGAGAAGATATTAAAAAGAGGAAGATGGGAGATAATTCCAGAAAACAAAAAGGCAAGAGATTTGGGGAAAGAGAGGAGGAAAGCAGATCATTGGTAGTGCCAGTATGAGGCTGTGAACACAGGCCCCTGTCTAATCCTGCAGCTCTGTGTTGTAATTAAATGAGAGGGAGCATAGAGAGCCTCCATCCCGTCCAGACGCTCTCACTGTTGCTCTGCCAGGATCAGAGGATAGAGGATAGACCACTATTGCATTTGTAATACACCACAACTGTTGAAACCTTCTTTCCCTTTTCTAGTTTTCTGTCGCTTTGTGCAGTGTCACTCTTTCTCTCTTTCTTTCCCTCTCTGTCCTCCTACTTAATTTCCATTGCATTCATCCAACTGTAGCAACAGAAATTATTTGTTTTATTAGTTTCAGTTTTAGAACTTTGAATGTAGTTGTTCTGATATCTGTGGCAGAAACTAATGTGTGATTGACAAGGAGAAAGGACTGTATTGTGAATCCATAATCATGTGTACAAATGTGTGTAGAAATGTCTGGTAACAGTTGCATTCCTGTTTGTAAATCAACTTTTTGACACTTTCTCGAGATAGAAAGATAGAGCCAAATGGGATATCTTTGTCTCGTGCTTGTGCCACCTTCCTGTCGCTTAGCCAATAAGAGTCTATTAGTCTCCAATTTTTTGGATTCAGTCTCTTCCTCAACATTTGGTATCTGTGGCTTATCTCTTCAGTACTACAGCCGGCCTTACACTGGCATCATTTGTACTAGGCTTAGCCGTGCTCAGGGAACTAACCCTTTCTTAGTTTCTATGACTGTCAGTGAGTTTGAGAAAGGGGGGAGACTATTAGTGTTTCAGTTTTCAGCTTTTCATTCAAGAATTTCCTCCCTTGTCTTTGACTCTGGGTGATCGCAATCCGCTGTTCAGAGAGGCCTGAGATTGTTTTTCCCTCAGCTAGCGGTGAGCATGTTTAGACTGCATGGTGTAATAACCGATCCATTTGTTCCACTCAGCAATCCGCTCATAGACACCCAAACACTGTCTAACCAGCATATTATTCTTCTCACTGTGATACTGTACTCTCTTCCTGGTTTCCCCTTCTCCTAATCCATCTCCCAGCTCCGTCTCAACCTAATGTTAGGAGCATGTGGATTGGCCCGAATGATTCTTAGACAAAACTTAAGATGCAGAGAAAATAAACAGTGCCATAGAAGAAGCTCTGCGCCGTACTGAAATAGATTTTACATCTGTTATACCGGTGATTTTTCCCCCAGTATCTGGTATCTCAAAGAGTCATGTTCACAGGAAGAACTATTGCAGTTTATTGTTAAAGTAGTTTCATTCGCGGTCGCTTCCTCAAGACCGTCCTTATAATATCCTGTCCACGTATCACAAACTTACCTCTGTGGCAGTTAGGATGTAGTAGCTTTATATAGCTGTATGGCACTCTGCCCCATCTCTGAACATGGATATGAAGTGAATAGGTGTGTGTGTGTGTGTGTGTGTGTGTGTGTGTATGTGTGTGTGTATTGCCTTGGCTCCATCCTAGGCCACGCACAGAGGCCAATATCTCCCCAGATCCCTTAATGTTGAAAGCTGTTCTCTTCATCACATTCCCCGGGGATCCCAGCCCCTCTCCCGGCCTTCAGCCCTCTCCCTCTCCTCTTCCCTCCTTTTTTCCCTCTCTTCTCGTCTCCCTTTTCGCTCCCGTTTCCGTCTCCTCCTGCCCCTCTACCTCCCTCTCTCCTGCTCACGCAGTCCCTCCATCCCTCGAAAGCTTTTCTTTCGCTTTGTACCCTCTCCTTCGCCATGTGCCTTCTCCCTCTTTCCCCGACTCCCTTTCTTTTCCCTTTCTAAATTTTTTCCCCCCTCGACTTGTTCATTCTTCTTTTCTCTCACTCCACTTACTCTCTCCCTTTCTGTTCTGTTTCTTCCCCATTCCCTGTCCCCCCCCCCCTCTATCCTCCCCCCTCATCCAGCCTGTGCGGCGCAGTCGTCTCTTTGAAGTGCCGTATTCTGGTCTGTTCTTTTCTGTTCACGCCCCGGCGCTACGTGTTGTCATCGCTCCTGGCACCAGATAATGATCTCCCACTGCTTTTGTAATTGGCCAAATAAACACTTGACAACACTAGTTTAAAACAGACAAGTTATTTGGTTTTAATTAACATAGTAGGGCCTGTAATGGCTTCATTAAAAATGCGTTATTTCAGCTGCGCGTTTGATTATGTTGGAAACGGACATCTTGAGGGCCTGTGTTTATTTTCCCTTTCTTTCTTTCTTTGCTCAGCGTTGCTTAGCGTTGCCTCCCCTGTTATCAATGTGTTTTATTCATTTGGATGAAGTGATTTACAATTCCGGTATTTATTTTAAACTTCACCTCAGGTGCTAATTACGTGATATTAACCATGATGAAATCTGCTGGTTGCTAATGACAATTACATGGGGTTGACATTAGTTATTATTTTATTGTGAAATGTGATGGCAGATTGTTTACGATACATCCAAATATACAAACATTTTCATACAATTTTTCATAGGGAAAAAAAGATAAAATATCAAAGATTGCCGAGAAATGCCATCTGTCTTTTTGTTTGGTTCCAGGTTTTAAAATTAGATTTGCTGGTGTCGTATTATGCCTTGTGATTTTATTATTTCAAGCACACAGAGTTCAATTCAGTTTTTATTCAGTCAATTTAAGATGTATTTTTAATTAACAAACAGGAAAACCTTGTTGAATATAGGCTATTTAGTAAATTGAAAATCTTTTGAAATTAATTCACTTACTTTAATTAGTCAGACAATTCCCTATTTCAACAAGTAACTGATTGATTTGATCCAAATTGGTTGATTGAAACTATATTGACTCAAGGTTGAGAACAAAGTGCAAACCAGAGAGCTAGATTGTGTCTGTCTTATGAATGTATGTATGTATGTATGCATGGCTGTGTGTAGGCGCAGGAGAGGAGAATATGGCTTAGGCAGAGCAGAGGAAAAACAACAGCTTTGTTTGTTGACAGATGCCTCCATGCTTATGGTCTGTTAATTGGATAACAATGTAAACAATCACCGATGGCGCCCGTCTCCTGTGTCAGTGTGGCATCTTGTTTCCCTACTTTCTTTTTCAGAGTCAGATGCTGCTCTCCCCCCGTTTTCTCTCCCTAGTGCACATTCGTGCGCTACAAACACAAACTCGCACCCGAATTCACTCAGAGCGCACACATCCACACACACACTCTCGCTTACTCCGCATACACACACCCACACACACCTGCTCCACCCCAAAGTCTCATTTACTCCTACCTGATGCTGTGGTGTCATAACAGCCTGTCGGGTTCATTAGCATGGCAGCCATTTGCGAAGCGCCGCTCCTGAGGTGGGAAAAGGAACTAAGCAGCCGTGTTGGTCGTTTTTTTTCCCCACTTTTGGGATGGAAGCTGTTTGCAGCACACTCACACACACAAAGACTCACGCCATTTTATTTCTCATGGTGCCATCTCGCCCCCCCCCCCCCCCCCGCAGTGCTATGAGGCGGTTAACTAGGTGAGGTGCATAAGGTTGGTGTGACAGCCCCTCCCTGCCAGCGCCAGGCTCCCCAGGACCCCGTTGAGAAGTCAAGAGTCTAAATGACACATTGAAATGAGGACGAGGAGATGAAAGACACGGAGTCAAAGACGCTGCCGCTGGTGTGACATTTCCAACCACCCTTGGGAGTTGGATAGGTTGGCTTATGCTGAGATATCCTCCTCACCTTCTCCTAATTTACTTGCCCTTCTTCTTTTCTCTCTTACCCTTTTCTTTGAATCCTCCGATACCATTCTAGTTCCAGAGATTTTTGGGTTTAGACACCGCTAATCTCTGTAGGTGGCTGTTTTCGTCATATTGAACGTTTCCACCTATCGTCGCTGTTGGGTGAAAACCTTGTGCCTCCAAAATGTCAACTTTTCAGCCTTGTTTTTAGCTCAACCACCATGCAATTTTGAGTTTATCCAGTGGGCTTTTAAAGGGTTTTGTAAGCACCAAGGGTTGTAGAATTCCCTGAACCCACAGAGGAGCATGTAATCCTTCAACTTCAAAGTAAAAAAAAATGAAAATCAACAAAATTGGAGTTACATGGTTGTCACCTGACAATAGCGATATGTTCATTTACTGGGAATGGTGCACAGAGGAGGGTTTGACTCTAGTAACCTTTACACTTTTGTCAAAAAAAACAAAAACCTGATTGTTTCCTACAGTGACGGAGACAATCAGCACGGTCTACAAAAGGTGAAGATGAAGCTATAGGTGAAGTTCTGGGTCGGTTCATGGTCACAGTTCACGTTTCGTTCCCTACAATAGAAGGCCTCAGAGAACTATCACCTCTGTCTGTTGTGAGGTCGACTTTTACCCGGCTCAGCTTGCCCTTTGACCTTCTAGAGCAGGTACAGCGAGCTGGTTAATTATCTTTCCATGGTGTTAGAATAGGAGTCCTAATCAGAGGGGCTGACACCGCAGGCATCAGATAAGCCCTGGACACATCTCAGTGTCACACCGCCTCGCTGTCACACGGCCCATTCAGCCCAGGTGTTAGACCGGCCCTATGTAACTCGACCCCTCCAGCGATTAGCTCACATAAGCTAAGAGGCCCGCAGGCTGGGTGGGTGTCAGAGTGTGTGTGTGTGTGTGTCAGTGTGTCCCATTTTGAACAGCACAGGTTAGACCCCCTTCATGTTAACATGGCTAACTTGATCAGCTCCGTTGTGGGTGGTATTGCATTATTCCTGTGCTTCTTTTAGAGAATGACGGTTGTCGTGAGTATTTCTTTGCCTCCCACTGTGGGCTGCGTTACTGTTTGGCCTTTGTAATAGGGAAATTAGTCATTATTAACCGTCAAAAAACACACACTGTTCTCCCAATTCCCCCATCTCTCTCTCACACACACATACACACACACCAACGAGCTTTTAGAACACACACACTCTCTCTCTCACACTAAGACGGGCCCGTCCTGTAACCTTCAGTGGTTTGTTCTGGATCGGAGCCTTCTTAAGAAAACAAACCTGACGGACCTCTTAGGGAAACGAAGCTCCGGCCGCTCAGATTACTGCCTCTCTGTCTAGCCTTTTAAACATTATGTTAGAATAATACACACACACACTCTCTCTCACACACACACACACTCTCAAGGCAGTCGGCGCTAACACACTCCACCCTCCTCTAGACTGGATGGCAGGGCATTTACGGTGGGACAGTCACCAAGGGATTTCACCCAGTGCTGAATGACTGAATGTGAGGTATTAGGCCAAGTTTGGTGATGGTCTAACGTTCTCTTTCTCTCTCTCTCTCCCTCTATCTCTCTTTCTCTCTCTCTCCCTCTCTCTCTCTCTCCACAGATCACCCAGTTGGATCCAGGGTCCACTCTGCTGGAGGCCAAGTTGTTTCCACAGGAGACGCTCTTCCTTGAGGCTAAAGATTAGGAACTGGCTCCCCTGATAGGCCGAGGGGACTGACTGACTGACAAACTGGCTGGACACACACTAGTCACCGAGCATGGGCCCGCAATCTGGGCCTACACACACACACACACACACACACACACACACACACACACACAAAGACCACCACCCTCTCAGACATGCATAAACACAACGGCATGCACATACGAAGACACACACACACGTGTAAGTAAGCTTCTCTGCTCTCGGCCTGGTCGTGGTACATGAATGCCTAGTGTACACGTAACGCACAGAGGAGCAAAGACAGTATCACAAGCACACAGCCAAACACTCGTTTTTCCTCTCCCTCCCTTACTGTCTTCCCCTCTCTCCCTCTCCTCCCTCCCTCTGTCTCTCTCTCTCTCTCGCTACCTTCACCTAACCGACTGCTGTGTCATGGTTTTCTCTCACAACACAAACACAACACAGTATGATAAAAGAATTAAGAGACTGAGTAGACAAAACATTGTCACGATGAAAAAAAAAAAAAACGGACTTGTCCCCCACCCCCCCACCCCTCCACGTTCAACACACCGAGGCTGCTTTTTTTAGAACATGGTTTTTTGTGTTTGAAGTAAAGAAATGCTAAAAAAAAAAAAAATAAACAGCAAGAAGAGACGTTACCCGGAGAAGGCTGGACTATCTCATCTCCACCTGTATTTGCCCCTCTGGTGCCCCCGACCCCTCCCAAACTTCACCTTTCACCCCAACAGTGATGCCCCCTGACCCTTCCCCGCCCCAACTTCCACCCCTGCACCCCTCCGTCTGCGGACCGGACCCACCCCCCCACCCCCTCCACGCCCCCAAGGATCTGCTGTGCCCCCCTTTCTCTGCTTCCCCTGGTTTTAACATCCGCTGTTCCACAAGCCAACAAATTGCTCAGTTGTTCAGTTTTTTTTTCTCTTTTTTCTTTTCTTTTTTTTTTTCTTGATCCTTTTTAAGTTTGATGCTGTATTAGTTTTAGTTTGATATACATTATATAAAATATATATGAACATGGATGTGTCTCGGCCAGCAATCTGTTGAAACAGGTCACAGGACACACACACACACACACACATCAGTCTTTTCCCGTATTCAGATGGCCTTAAGAGTATGAATTGTTTTTCTTTGGCTTGTTGAGGTTTTGCAAAGGTTCATGAAGGTATGTAGGGCATAAAAATATTGTTTTTATTGGGGCCCAGAGTAAATAGAAGATCATCTTAATTGACATTAAATATTATGATATTCTCTGGTTGGGTTTTTTCATAAACCTATTAGTGGAGAGAGGCGGTTTGGGGTTTCCTTAGAGAGTCCTAATCAAAAGATATAAATAGAAGCGTCTGCAGAATACGGTGTAAACGTCAGCAAACTCTTGAGGGTTTCCTTTTATAAAACAATCTAAAAGGGTCAAGATCCCAATCTTATCAAATCTGCGGTTTCTTGGTTAGCTGTGAAAACTTGGTGTCTCTGTCTTCATCTTTCTCTCTCTGACAGCTGTTTGCTTTAAACATCTGAGACACCAGAAACCAAAGTCTGGGTCAAAAACGCAGAAGTCAAGCACAAAGGCAGTTCTGTGACACTTGGCTGCTGGAGTTCATGATATCTGGTACAGGAGGTGTTCATATTGATGTTCCATTTCTTATTAAAGTTGGAGCGGCGGGTTGATTTAATAGAGGTACACACATCACAGAACCCAGTCTGATGAGAATCAAGTTAACTTGGACAGAGGGCCAATGTTGCTTCACTTTTCAGCCTCAATCTCTGGATTTATAGATATCAAAGTTTAGACATGTATCATCACAACTCCGTTAGCACCGACCGAAACTCCCTACTTGCTTGCTTTTTGCATGCTTCTCTTAACTAGTGTTTTAATATTCCCACCCAGACACCACCTGGTAATATCAGCCACACCGCGGCTAATTTCCTGCCTTCGGCGTTGGGAGATCACGCCGGCTTAGCCCTCCATCTGCAGCAGGGCTCCGCTGTCAGCAAAAGGCAAAGTTTGAGAACCCCAGCGGAGCGAGCGCCAGAGACCGCCTGCTCAGGAAGAACACTTCTCCCTCGTCAATAAACAGGCAGGCAGGCAGGCAGATCACAGGGGCCTGGATTACAGTGAGACATGTCTAATGAGCCGGGACCAGAATAGACCGGGCCAGGGGTTCAAGCAGATGCACCAAATGTGCCATTTTCACACTTAATGAATCTGGAATTTATATAAGGCAGACGAAAGGGCGAGGTGATAGTCGCAGTTGGTGCAGCACAGTGAACTGCTGCGATTTTTGGATCAGAAATATTTTTTGTGATACTACTTTTGTTCTAAATAAGAACTCCCATAAAAAACGTGGTCCAGTCATACTAAAGAAAACGGATAGGAGGCTGGAATACTTGTGGGTTGTGTGTTTGGATGGTCTTTGGATAATAAAAGGATCCTCATGTGGAAAATGGCACTCCAGGAATCTGTTAAAGTCTGAGCGCAGTTTTTAACTTTAAATTATGACTGGCCAAATAAAATAATGGCATTATAACAGATTTTAGAGTGTCTTGGATCTCTGTGTTTTTTCCACAAAATGCTAAAGAGTTTGTATGGGCCACTGGGCCTGTGTGGGAAACAATAGTGGTGTGGATATTCAATTATGATCAGGTGTTGTGATGAAAATCGCAGCTTTATATTAGTTTTTCTATCATTTTTAATTCTCCTGGGGTCAATTTCACCGAAACAAAGAGTAAGCTATAATCTGAAGTAGTTATGCTACAGTACAGTACATTTCAGTGACTTTAATGAAGATGGCTAAAATTTGGTTGTTACTTCTGATTAATGAAGTTCATGACTAACAGAATCAAGAGCTGATGACTGATCAGACTTTGGAGAGGGGAATTTTAGAATTGACTTTAACCTTTAAATATTGATTAGGGTTTCTGTGATACTGGAGTGAGCAATGACAACCACCTAATTACAGATGAAAGTTGATTAGAAAGTAAAGTAATCGGAGAGGCATGATATATCAAAATTGTTCAAATATATGATAAGCAATATTTTTAAAGTGAATTATTCAACATGCTTGTGCAAAATCATTGTGAAATTCAATTCTCTTTAGATACAGAACAAATTCATGGACTGAACTGGTTGTGCACCGTTTGGCCTCTGCTAGTGCAAAGAAGAAGTTTTCCATCACTTTACCCGACTACCCGCAAAAGTTAAGTCTGCCTCTTCAGGGGAATAATTGAATCCTCCTTTTAGTCCCAGAGTAGTTCTAATCTTCTTTACGAACTGGATTAAGACTTTTACGAACTGGATTAAGAATATTTGAAACCATTTCTGTAAAAGCTGTTTTTAAGTTAGTCTAGTTTCAAATGGGAGTTCTGTAGGCTTTGACTTAATCCTTGTTTGTGAAATAGACAATTATCTCATGAATCTCACTCTGAATATTGTTCATCAAATCCAGCAGCATTTATTGTTGGAAAACAGGAGTCTCATGATCATATAAGGCATTTCACAATCTCGTTGTCCTCTCACTTATGATGTTCTATTAGCCCAAGTTATATCATATTTCTGCTCTGTTTAAAACTGTGGGACTGCTTGTGTGATACACAGTGTGAGTGGGATCAAGAGAAGTATTTCTCCATCCTGGAGGCCGGTGCAGTGTGTGTTCATCAGCATTACTGTGGCTGTCTTGATTCTCACGCGAGGAATGAGTCGACCTAACGTGCTCAGCCAGCCACACTTCCCCAGGTTTGACCAGACAAGACACACTGCTGCAGGCGCTAAGGGAGAGAGAGACAGAGAAACACTACGGGACGAATTCTCTCTCTCTCTCTCTCTCTCTCTCTTTCTCCCTCTCTCTCTCTCTCTCTCTCTCTCTCTCTCTCTCTCTCTCTGTTTATCAAAAACAATTTAGCTAATAATGCCCAAGTGTAATTTTGAAACTGTTTCAAAATGTAACAAGACATGCCTGTAAAGTTTCAAAAAGTATGCAACTTAATCACACCCGAC